>NC_056527.1:23448407-23460813 GCF_019175285.1 Sceloporus undulatus
GAGTAGGGCAGCTGAATGACCAGGCCTCTCAGAGGTCTCATTCATAGAGTTACCGTGCAAACAACAGCAGCAAATCTCTGAGCCATGCTATGTCTTAAAAGGTAGTCCTTGGTTTCCTGAGTGGAAAGAAGTGCAATGTAGTAATGCTGATTCAACCAGCTATATTAAATTGCCATCAAGTCTGCTTGAATTTATGGCAACACTATGAATGAGAGACCTCCAGGAGGTCTTGTCATCAGCTGCCCTGCTCAGGTCTTGCAAACATCGGGTCATGGCTGCCTTGACAGAATAAGACTGTTTCTTCCTATTTTCATATCCGCCAACTCTTTTTGTTAAAATAAATAAATAAAATGCATGGTCTAGTTTCCCTCATTAATTATTTTGCTTAATGAGATCACATACACAAAAAGAGTCTTCTGGCAACTTAAACTGAACAGGGTATGCTAGTGATCTCTTTCCCCCATCCCCTTTTCCTCTTTCCATCACCTATCCCCACCGCCCCACTGCAGTGATTTTGAAAATGGGTAGAAAAAGATAGGGACAGGCTGTTGCCCTTCCTCTTTTCCACACATGTGAGTGTATACACACACACACACACACACACACACACACACACACACACACACACACACACCATTGCAGATCCAACTGAAATGTATAGAAGAGGGGTAAAGGGGTGGGAGGAGAAAAGGATATGTCTGGCAGACTAGAAAGTATCATTAAAAAAAACATATCCTGCTGGTAGGAATGAAAAGACTCGGGAAAGTGTGTGTGTGTGGGGGAGAACCTAAAACATCCTGGCACTACCAATGAATTGTCTAGGTAACAGGGGTAGAAACCACGATCTGCCATGAGCTCAGTAACTTTTTAAAGATGTGTTTACTTACAAACATACAAGCAGAGCCTATTAGTAAACAGCCTACAACGTAACAGCCACCACAATAGCCAGTGTGGTGTAGGTTTTGAGAGTTGGAGAACTCTGGAGAAAAAGGTTAGAATCCCTACTTGGCTATGGAAGATCAGTGGGTGATCTTGGGGAAGTCACATTCTCAGCCTCAGAGGATGGCAAAGGCAAAACTCCCCCTGAACAAATCTTGCCAAGAAAATCTCTTGGTGGGATTACCTTAGGGTCACCATAAGTCAGAAACAACTTGAAGGCACACAAGAGCAACAAAAATTGCTGCCCATGCCTCAAATTCTTAGAGAACAGTAGCATTCTAAGCATGTTTTAGTATGAATCTTAAAATCCTTCTCTCCAAATCAAAACTGCAAAAATGCTGTCATTCTATCCCTTGCTCAAACTCTGATGGATATTACCACTTAAAGGCTAGAATCATCAAGTAACATTCAACTCTTTGTTAAGGCTCTGATTGCTCTAAAGGTAAAAGGTGAATTTTCATGCTTATCAAAATTTCCAGCTCATGCCATCATTACAAAAAGCCTTACCTGTCTTCTCTGTGTTGCTTTTGCTGGCTACAGTTTTCATCATCTTCTCACTAATTGGGGGGAAAGGAAAACCATTATGCATGTATGTTCATCTGTAATTCAATGGTCAGTCATTCTCTTTATAATCATGATCTACATTATTTTACAAGACCAGGCCTCCAGATTACAGATTGCATTTAAATTTAATTGATAGGTTAAATTCTAGAATCTCAAAATAATGCCTTCATTTGAACAACAAAAAAATCCATCACAAAATAATGGCATTTGAGCACACGATTGATTGCAATGGCACCAGGAAGAATATGGCTAAATTTCAATGAGTTATCATCAGTTTTCCCCTTGCTCAAGTCAAAATTCAAACCTTAAAAAAAAGAAAAAAGAAAATGTATCTGAATCTGAATCAATCTTGTCCCAAATGAAATCAATGACAACAACTTCCATTGGCATTCTGCTCTAAGATATTATCCCCCTGTGGTGATCAATGAAATAATTACAGAGAAACAGATTTAATGAATTTTTAAATTGTTTTTGTTTTTTTTACCTAGAAGCATCTTTGCTATTACTTGTATTTGGCCCTTTTAAAAGCGCAGACTGAACAAGACCAGTTAAACTGGCAATCTGTTTTTCCATGGCTTGCATCCTCTCTCTGTAAGACAAGAGAATTGTTTGTTAAAGCCAAATGTATTTACCTTAAAGACTTTATTTTTTTGTTCTAGGAGAATGTGGATCATGGGAGTAGAAAGACACCGTGGAATTCATTCAGTGGCTCCTGAACATCAGTTTGAATGTACGTTAAGACCGACCACATCATGCCTTTCAAAACAACAACCCTCAGACCAAAGTGTTACATGACTGTAACAAATATAGATTATAAAGGACTACTACTTTTTTCTACTTTCTCATCTCTTTATTGTTCTGGGCCTTCAAGTCTTCTGTCACTTATGGTGACCCTATGACAAGGTTTTCTTGGCAAGATTTGTTGGGATGGGGGTTACCATTGCCTCTCTGAGGCTGAGAGACCAGTGGGTTTCTATGGATGAGCGGGGATTCAGATCCTGGTGTCCAGTGGGGTATCCCAACACGCAGATCACTACACCATGCTAGTTCTCTTTTCTGATCTCCACTTACTTCTATTCTGACTTAAGCCTTCCTTTCTGTATTCTATTCTGCTTTGATTATTTCATCTCATTATCAGCTGAGTCAGAGTCTCTTTGAAAGAGTCCTCTCATATTAACAACTCTACCATTCTTACCACGTTTATGTATTGTTTATCTATACTCAACCCAAAATGTTTAAATTATCTGTCTTCATCCCTTTGGGTTTACTTCCATAATAACTATCATTCTCCATTCCATGTAGAGTTACCATGTTTCAGGCTCTCAATTCTCAGCATCTAATTTGTTTATAGTCCTCCCTTAGCTTTTGCAGGGATTGGGGTGGAAAAATTGTGAATATTACCAGCTTGGTAGATGAAGGGAATGCTGTGGATATAGTATATCTTGATTTCACTAAGGCCTTTGACAAGGTTTCCCATGACATTCTTGCAAACAAGCTTGTAAAATGTGGGCTAGACAAAGGAACTATTAAATGGATCTGTAATTGGTTGACCGGCCGAACCCAAAGGGTGCTCAACAATGGCTCCTTTTCATCCTGGAGAGAAGTGACCAGTGGGGTCCCACAGGGCTCTGTCCTGGGCCCAGTGCTATTCAACATCTTTATCAATGACCTGGATGACAGAATTGGAAGCATACTTATCAAATTTGCAGATGATACCAAATTAGGGGGAATAGCTAATACCCCAGAGGACAGGATCAAGATTCAAAATGACCTGAATAGACTAGAAAGCTGGGCCAAAGCTAACAAAATGAAATTCAACACGGAGAAATGTAAGGTATTGCACTTAGGCGGAAAAATAAAATGCACAAATATAGGATGGGTGACACCTGGCTGAATGAAACTACGTGTGAAAGGGATCTAGGAGTCCAAGTAGACCACAAGTTGAACATGAGTGAACAGTGTGATGCGGCAGCTAAAAAGGCCAATGCTATTTTAGGCTGCATCAATAAAAGTATAGTGTCTAGATCAAGAGAAGTAATAGTGCCACTGTATTCTGCTTTGGTCAGTCCCCACCTAGAATATTGTGTCCAGTTCTGGGCGCCACAATTCAGAAAGGACATTGAGAAACTGGAGCGTGTCCAAAGGAGGGTGACAAAAATGTTGAAGGGTCCGGAAACCATGCCCTATGAGGAACGACTTAGGGAGCTGGGGATGTTTAGCCTAGAGAAAAGAAGGTTAAGAGGTGATATGATAGCCCTGTTTAAATATTTGAAAGGATGTCATATTGAAGAGGGAGCAAGCTTGTTTTCTGCTGCTCCAGAGAACGGGACCCGGAACAATGGATGCAAGCTACAGGAAAAGAGATTCCACCTGAACATTAGGAGGAACTTCCTGACAGTTAGGGCTGTTCGACAATGGAATGCACTCCCTCGGAGGGTGATAGAGTCTCCTTCCTTGGAGGTCTTTAAACAGAGGCTGGATGGCCATCTGTCAGGGATGCTTTGATTTGGATTTCCTGCATGGCAGGGGGTTGGACTGGATGGCCCTAGTGGTCTCTTCCAACTCTACGATTCTATGATTCTATGATTCTAAGCCCCCTCCCCACCAAACATGTATGCAACAGTCTTTGCTGCTGCAAAATCTTGTGCAGTGTCATCATCCTTTTCCTCACTTTCCTCTGCCTCCTCTCCATCTCCTTTCCAGGTCCATGCCTTCCTTTCATGCCTTAGTACCATGATGCCTCCACCTCACTCCCTGGCCACTTCAGCCCCCCTCTCATCCATCTGCCACCACTTCCACTTTTCAGTCACCCTCCTCCTCCCCTTCCCTCATTTGGAGCTGTTTTGGGAGTTCTCTTGTCATTGCAGTTTTCATATGAGCGGGATCACTTCTTTGCTCACTGGCCAGGTCAGCTGGATAGACATGGAAGAGAATGTAGATGCTTGCATAGGAGTCCTGGTGGTGGTAGTGGCAGAGTCTGCTACTGTGTGCCCAGGATTTCTTTTGACAATGCAAAATACCTGCCCCGCTCCCCTGGCTGGCCTTTCATGTCAAACTTGGGAGGGCAAAGTTCTCCCCATCCTTCTGCTGTAACCCAGCCATGCCTGCCTCCACTGGAACCATGGGAAGAATTCCGCTGTTGATATTCAGCCTACAGAACTCTCACTTGGAGTTACAACAAAAGGTGCAGGGGATCTTCACCCACTCCAGCTTGACTGGGAAGGAAGAAAGAAAGGGAAGGGAGTTTCATCACTGGGATTCCCTTTCATCCCATGGGGCCTTCCTTCTTGCTCCTCCTCTGTGCTAGCCCCTCAGAGAAGGTCGCCTCCTCAGCAACCTCATTTCTCTCCTAGACAAATGGGCAATGAAGTGTCTGTGGAAACCAGTAAAGCCGAACTCAAGCAGGCACATGTCTTTGTGTCAATGCTTCTCTTGGGTCTGATCAAAAGCATTTTTTCAGCCAAGCTAATTCCTGCTCGTCCAAGTAATCATGCATCTAAAGTTATTTCCTAAATGACCCAAGCCTCATCTTGTCTTCACCTCCATTGCCACTTTGTTCCTTTACACCTCTATGTTTCTTTCTTCAGCTATCAATTGCTGAACTCTCTCACCCTTTGGGGTAATTCTGATAGTTTATTTAAGTCAGTGATAGATGCAGAAAGGCTTCAAGTTATGTACTCTGCCGCCAAACAGGTCAGCAATTGCTCTAACATTAACCCTTGTTGACAAAGATGTTGAAATAAACTACCCCTCCATTTCCATGAGCTACGTGTGCCCTTGTGAATCTATTTATAGTGTGCACTTATTCTGTGGTCCAAAGCACAAATTGGTTTTCACTGTTCAGTAAAAAATGTTTATTGCAGAATAAAACATCACACTATAAAAAGAGCACTGAAATGATGCTACTTTAGACTTGATGGCGGGACCAGAGGGGAAAATACTCAAGTGGTAGTCACAGTAGATGCTATCATGCAAAGTAAATTGGACTGCCAGATATTTTCAGGGCAAATGAAGCTGCCTTCCATGAAGTTATGTCTATTGAGCCCAAGACCATCTATTCTTACTATCTCAACCACTCTCAAAGTTCCAGGCAGGGGAAGATATTTGCCAGCTTTGCCACCTAAAAGCCTTTCACTGGTTACATCAAAGACTGGAGAGTGTTCCCTAGTTCAACCCCCTCTCAGCCCAAATCTCACTATTAGCATGAACCATTCATTAACTCTCACCTTAACCTAAGTCACAGAGCTCTTGTGTGTATAAATTGAGAAAGAGCAACAATGAATGCCATTTTTCAGTTTCTTGAGGAAAAGGGGGCAGGATATACATACAATAAATGGATGGATGGGATTTTATGCATGGCCTCTCCCTGAGGTCAGAGTAGATGCTGCTCAGAGCGGAGTCTTTGGAAAATGTCTAACCTGTTATCATTTAGTGTAGCAGGGATGGTTACCCAGATGATGATATTATTATTCTTGTCTTCGTCATCATCATCTTGCATTTCTCCCAAAAATTGGAATTTAAGATAGTAGGCGTCTATCTCATCCCTGCTTCCTGAAATACTTTCAGATGGGCATGCCAGGCACTCCAGATGGTTTAGATTACAGCACCCATGATATGTGACCACTGGTCATGGTGGCTGTGGTTTAAAAAATAAGGTAAATGTTTGGCAAACTAAACATTCCCAAAAAGAACAATTATCTTCAGACAAGATAACTTGTCAGAAAGTCATCAAACCCCATGCAATCAGTTAAGAGTGAGACAAACCTTTAAAAAATAAATCCAGTACCATCAATAATCCACCAAACAGTGATACCTTTATTGGATCAACCAAAATGCACAATACAGATGTTGCAAAAAGAACTGAAGATGTTCGTGATAGGCCTACATTTTGATGTTTTTGTTCTCAGTTCAGATGGTATGGAGGGTGACAAGGAAGTATTGTATCTTTTTGTGTTGCAAATGGATGTTAAATTTCCTGGACTCTGAGAATCTCCCAGTAGCCACATGGCCAGAAGGAGGAGGTGTCTGCCTGCAAGAAATACCCCTCCATATCATCTGAACTGAGAACAAAAACAGCAGAATGCAGACCTATGACTAACATTTTCAATTTTGTCTCATGTATGGTTTTTAACACCTTGCCTGATGAAGAAGCCAGTGGAGCTTCAAAAGCTTGCAACACGTATATTGTGCAGTTTGGTTGGTCCAATAAAGGTATCACTGGTGGATTTTTGATGTTAATGGATTTGCTATATGACTAACACAACTATTAAAATTTAAAAATAAGGATTTGCAACAGGAGTGAACAATTACAGAGGGGGTGGGAGCCACTCTCCCCATGCCCCTCCAGCAGACCACACTGCTATGGCTTTGGGAGCCTCAGGAGGCACATTTTGAGACCCCACTGGCCACATGCAACTTTCAGCCCTCATTCCCAACCCCCTTGATTTGTTGCTGTTGTTAACTATCCACAAGTTGACGTAGATCTCTGTCAACCCTGTGAATGAGGCATCTCCAAGACACCCTATCCTCAGCAACCCTGCTCAGTTCCTGCAGAGCCAGGGCTGTCTCCTCTTTGATTGATTCTATGCACTTGGTGTGTGGTCTTCCTCTCTTTCTGCTGTCCTCTGTCTTTCCCAGCATTATCATCTTTTTTAGTGAGTCATGCCCTCTCATGATGTCACCAAAGTACAACAGTCTCAATTTAGTCAACTTGATTTTCAGGGAAAGTTCAAATCAGATTTGCCCTTGTACCCATTTGTTTGTCTTATTAGCTGTCCTCTGTATCCACAGAATTCTTCTCCAACACCACATCTCAAACGAGTTGATTTTCTTTCTGTCTGCTTTCTCCAATGTCCAACTCTCGAGTGATAGGAAGTACAATGGCATGAACAATCTTCACTATAATGTTCAGTTCACCTAAATCCAGAACAGTTGGCTGGGGAAGGCTGCTAACTCTGGGCTCAACCCCCTCACCCAACTGAACCAGTACAAGGTGCTGATCACAATCCTTTAAGACCTTCTCTGGCTAGGGCAGTGCCTGTTCTTTTATGGGCCTCTTTGTATGAGATCCATCTGGCCAAGAAATGAGATCCTGGAAGGACTGGGAGCAGAACATTTGGGGAGTGGCCTTACAAAAGGGACTCACCTTAATCCAGACTCTCTGAATCTGCAGGAAAAGCACTAAATTGTCAGAGACAATTCCAAATTGCAGGAGAAAGGGGTGCTCCACTACCTTGACTGCCTGCCAAGAAAGCCTGGAGCTGGCAACAGCAGCAGAAAGGAGCAAAAGCAGCAAATTCACACCCTCCCTTGGAGGTTTCTCCCAACTGTATTAAAACAGACTATCCTCAAGCAGCATAGCATGCCGGAGCAAAGCTGAATGTGTGTTGAACACAATTCCACACTTCCTAATCCTGTTCCAAGACATTCTTCCTTTTGCCAGTTGTTTCTCAAAAGATGCCTATTGGCCATTTTAAAGAAGCAGAACAGATACAATCCTGCCCCAGCTCCATCCCCCTGAGCCCTGTAACAGCAGGGTGCTAAAAGTCTTCCTATGGATGTTGGCAGATATTCTTTCTGATGGTTCAAGTCAGGCTCAGAACACAGAACAAGCCTTTTCCTGTCTTCTAACTAGCCATAGGTCATTTGGAATAGGACATTACACTCTGGTAAATTGATCTCCACCTCTCACTTTGAAATGATCTGAGCACTGGCTTGTATGTTTTTTTTCCCTTTTCCAGAGGCCTTTCTTTTTTATGTATGTATTAAAGAGGGGACACGTCATGCCTGCTGCAGGCATAAACTAGAATGTCAGTCATAAAATCTTCCATTCAAGTTCACATGCTTCATTAGCCTGTGTATGTGCAGACTTTCTATTAAATATAGACAGATGATGTGTCTGGGAGAGAGCTTGCAACCTGGAGTACTGTACTAGTACTCCTGCATTTGGATTATTAAAGAGGCTTTCCAATTATTTTTATGCTATAATAAAAAGAAAAGAGAGAGAGAGAGCATGGCTTAGAGATAGAGGACATATTTTGCAAATAAAATTCACATTGGAGATAGAGCAGAATTTAGGAATGGAAAAAGGGCAGACTAGAAAGGTTTGGGAAACCTGGACCAACTGCCAACTGAGCCAGACTCCCTTCTGAAACTCCCTTTATTTCAGCTTGTCAGCAAGCTTCTACACCATTGATTTATCTCCCTCCTTCTAGCTCAGAATTATCCTATAAAGAGTTCCAATTTCAATCCCTAGCAGTTTTGGTTTAAAGGCATTTGGTAGCCTGTGACCCTGGAAAGTCAACCCTAATTAGGAAAATAATCATGCAATAAAAAGTAAAATTGCCACCAAATTCAGCAGGTATGTGGGATAAAGCTTGAAACCCAATGCACAGTTAATGTCATTGACTTCAACCTGTGTGTGAAAACTCACATATCCTTCCCCCCCTTTCTATTATCCACAGAAAATCTAGGAGACAACAGTAACTGTGGTTTCTTCTATATCAGTTTCATGTTTTTAACAGCATATGCCAGGGAAAGCAGGGGAAGTCTGGGGTTTAGTAAATAGTATGACAGTCAAACATTCTGAGGTTTTGTAAATGTTGTGAGGGTCAAACATGAAAGGGCATGTGTATTCCCTAGGATTAACACTGTTTTTTCCACAATCAAACTAGCAATTTAAATCCTTGTTTATTTTCTAGCGACCAATTGCAAAACAAACCCCCTTAAATACAAGATACATATTTAGTAACATCACATACTATGGCAAACAGACATCTTTTACTATTTGGGGGAGAATCACTGTATACAATATGATATATGTATTATCTAGTTTGACCCAGAGAATATTGCATAATGCATCTTTGCCAAAGCTGAGCATATGTGGGATTAGGAGTGAAGAAAAATTCTGTCTGGAGCTCTTTTCTTTCTTTTCTTTTTTTAAAGGGCAAATGATCTAATTCACATTTCTCATATTAATATGCAGTTATCCTTTGAATCATGCAGTACTCCAACTTTTGCAGAATAGGTTTACACTTTAAAACTGGGTATCAAAGTGCATATACATTAGGAGGAATGGTATGAAAAGATGTGGGTGTTAGTTATAGATATCTGCTGAAGTGGGCCATAGTCGCAAAAGTTCATGATATGACATAATATACAATTGGCCCTCCTTATCAACATTTTTTTATTGTATTAAAAATACATTTAAAAAGTATAAATTCTACATAGCAAACCTTGATTTTGCCATTTTATAGAAAGGACACAATTTTTGTTATGCCATTATATTTAATGGGATTTGAGCATCCATGGATTTTGTTATCCACAGGGAATCCTGGGACCAAATCCCTGCAGATAACAAGGATCCACTGTATTTGTTTGTTTCTAAGGTGTCATAGGCCTTATTGTTTTTGCTAAATCATAGTTTGATAGTTTGAGTAGAGATAGGAATCCTATGGCCCTTGGGATGTAGGTGAGTCTCTCCTGGCCCATTAGATGGTTCTGTTCCCTCTGATGAAAATAATTCTAGTTAATGAAGAAGAGTTACTACTTCTGGAAGCCTACAGCAGTGGTCACTCTCTTTTAAAACAAAATCCAGCCCTCCCCACTTACTAACCAGTTTTGTTAAACCTAGGAGACAACTTCTGACTAATTCTAGTTTCACATTTTAGATTGCAACACCCTTCAGCAGGTTCTGCAGGCTGATGTGGCCTCTGAATGCAAGGAGTTGGTTCATTCTTGCAATTGACCAATAAGCCATCAGAGTATTGAGCTCCCACTCATTTCCCTTATCCTCTGCTCCTTGACTGCAAAAATATACGATCTAAAGCTTGTGCTTTCTCTACACAACTAGCCAGTTTCCCATGTTGTCCATCTCAGGGAGCTATGATTTGTTCTAACTATAGGTTTGATAACAAACCACAGGATCAAAACATGATTTGATCCTGGTTTGTTTTAAGTAATTATAAATGTCCTGGAAGTATGACATCACTTCAACTGCTGTGAAACAACTACAGTGAGTTCTTGGTATCCACTGGGGGTTGATTCCAAGACCTCACCATGGATATCAAAATCTGTGGAGTATCAAGTCCCATTATAAACCACAGCATGGTACAACAGTGTCTGTTAAATGAAATGGCAAAGGCAAGGTTTGCTTTTTGGAAAAATTGTGTGCGTTAATATTTTCTAGCCATGGATGGTTGGATCTGTGGATGCAGGATCTGTGGATACGGATCATCTTCAAGAGGAAATCAGGGAAGGTGGTAACTTTCATGTCAGTAAGACAGTGAATCTGTTCTGGGTTTGAGGTTGAAATTTAAAGAACTATCCAAGATAATTAATCTTCTTTAGAGATAGGTTCTGAGCAGATTCACTACCTCCAGAATAGATTCACTACCTCACTGACATGGAAGCCACCAGATGACATGCGAAGAAACTCTTCCTCTATAAACTCCTTCAACAGAAACAGGCAAGCAGAGGCCCTAAATGATATATTTGTTGTTAACTGGTATAAATTCAGAACATTAAATGTTTCAGTAATCTCAATCCTATATGTTCTGCACACATATATAAAGAGTCAATGTGCTTCTTCTGTATGCATATGGGTGTATTTATCTGGGGAAGCATTCCCACATGTGATTCCCACACTTATTGTCTGAAATGCTACCTACTACCAACAAATACAACCCATGAGGCATCCTCTTGTCAGTTAAGCTCTTAGCTTTGAAGGGACTGACAATCTATGGAAGAGCAAGAACTAGCTGCACAGTATGGGGCCACTTTGAATTTGCTATTTTTAAACCACTCCAAACCAAATTACTTCTACGTTTTTGTGAAATTAAAGTTAAGGCTTTGGAAATAGTATAAACATTTCCTGGGTTAGACAATAGATTAATTTGTGGAAATGGTTTCTAACACTCCAAAGAAATCTCTTTAAGTATCCCCATAGCCACAGAAAATTATTTTAAAATAAAAAACAAAAACACAGTTTATAAGATAATAGCTGTATAGTTTTACTGATACAACCAAGGTTGCATTTGAACCACAAGTTTCTGTATTTAGAGGCATCGTTTATTTATCACTGTCAGTCAAACCATTCAAGACTTTAAAGTGAACATTTACAAGGCTTATTTTAAAGCTCATCAGCAGCTTAGAAATTAATAACAGATTCAACTTCTGGTATCTGAGGAGCTAGGCTTTGTTTAGGAATGAGTTGGGGCTGGTGCAGGGAGGGCATAACAGAGAAACAAGTGATTATCATGGTTATTTCTAGATGAAATGCACAATGTATCTGAGGTTACAAATATAATTTCTTCTACTCCATAAAATAATTAATCCCTCTATAATTTTGTAATAACGATTTATTAATTTGGATTTAACTATTAGGCAAGGAAAGTGGCAGTCACCCAGAGGGTCAAAGTAGGAGTTAATCAGATCAACTGATGATTTCTTGGTGGGAAGAAGTAAAACTGCAATTAAACCAAGCCTAAATTTTATTACTACAACCCAGAATTCTCTGTGTCCTCAGAATCAGGAGTTACTACATAGCAAATCCCATGTGACCACTTACAGTAAAGCTATCTGATACTGTCCCTCAATCTGACCATCATAACGGAGGCCACCAGGCCACTGTTTTATGTCCCAGACTATACTGTTGACTCTCTGTTTCCCATCTGTCTCAGATATCTATCTGGGGAAGAGTCAGGGCTTGAAAACCTATGTTTTAAAAGTAGGTTTTTTTTTTTTTTTTTTTTTTGCTTGTTATTCTTTACTGGAGGAATGGGGTGGCAGAATGTCTTGTTATTACTATTCATTATTTTAAAAGTGACTAAATAACATATGTAATGCTATTCTTAAAGTTACTTTTAAAATACATTCAAGGCCACGAAAATGGAGAAAGTCCCTC
>NC_056527.1:23460823-23476295 GCF_019175285.1 Sceloporus undulatus
AAAAACAAACTCTCCCTTCCAAAACATTTTAGGAGTAGTGAGCAAGTGTTATCAATCCTACTAAAATTTAACAATGTAACCAGTAACTATGTTACTATTGAAAAGTAATGATATTTGGGTAATGAAATTAACCCCAAAGTAGTATGTTGCAGCTAACATGACTTAGAATGCATTGCTGCTAAGCTCTAGAAACACCACTGTTGAGAGGTACAGCATGTGGACTTGACTGCCTGGCAAAAGAAAGAAAAGAAAGAAAGAAAGAAAAAAAAAGAAAAGAAAAGAAAGAAAGAACTCAACAAAGGAGAAGAAGAAGAAGAAGAAGAAGAAGAAGAAGAAGAAGAAGAAGAAGAAGAAGAAGAAGAAGAAGAAGAAGAAGATCAATGTTTCACAATATCTGAATCATGATAGGTTCTGCCACCAGGTAACATATGACTAGGTTATTTTCTCCCCACATTGACCAGTCAGGTGTAACAGATACTTGAGAAAAGTGTATGTTGTTCCATTCTTTATTTTTGGGTTGAATTAATGTCTTTCTTAACCTTTGTGAGCCCAGCAAGTTACTTCTGTCCCCAACCAAAAATATATAAACAAATATGCTAGAGATCAAATCAACTTGGATGCTGTGGTATCTGTTGGTTACCATGTCAGCAGAGTAGTGAATTGCTTTAGATTTCTGTCTAAACTTTTAAAAAGCCATGCAAGATGCTGAACCTACTTTGGCGATAGTGTTCAGCATTTGGGTATTTTCTACAATGTTTGGACTAAACCCCATAGTGGATTCATTGCCTTACTGATAGTGAAGCCACCAAAGCCATCATCCAACTGTACACCAATGTGGTGTAGTGGTTTGAGTGCTGAACTAGTAGTTTGGGATATTCAAAGATACTACAAAAATGGTCAAAAACAATTTTTTTGGGTGTTGAGAAACAATGATGAGAAGAATCCTATAACAATGAGAATCTTTGCAGTTAGAGACTTAGGGGTTCAAAAGATTACCCCAAAGGGGTGGCTCCATGCCCCCCTTTCCTGGGGGGCATGGAGACACAGCAACAGCACGTCATGGCTCCTATCTGGCCTTTCTGTGGCACAAAAAGAACCTGCAAAAAGTGGCTCCATTTTGCACCATGGAAAAAGTACCCCGGCCATGGTGGCAGTGGCTTTCTGGTGCTCCTTTGGCGCAGCGCATTAAAACGCTGTGCCAATGAAGTGTTGTGACACCCCCCAGTCATGTGTTTGGGCATGCAACATGTCACCGGTGTGGAGGTGGCTGACATGCATACGCCACGACCCCACAGCAACATATAACGCCGGTCTGTATAGACTCTTCAATCAGTGCAAAATTAACATGGGGTTGTTCTGTAAAGAACACTGTTTTCTGTATAGAAAACAGCATTTTCTGTGTGAAAAATAATATTTTAATGTAGAAAATACTGCAATGAAAATGCTTATTCTATGTAAACATCTTTATTTATTCTGTGTAAAAATTGCACATATGTGATTTGCTTAGGGAACATATTTTTGTGTGTGCAGAAAACAGTATTTTCACACTGCAGTTACTATTTTTGCATTAAAATATTATTTTCCATGCAGAAAATTCTTTTTCCTGTACAGAAAATACTATTTCCTTTGCAGAAAATGCTGTCTTCTGCACAAAACAGCCACATGCACATTTTATAAAGAATAAGTCCAGAATTGGAAATCGACTTTAAAAACTTCATAGTCTTTGAAGACTCTCTTACAGTGAGAAGAAAACTGCTGAAATTGACCATTGCTACCTTCAAGAAGAAACTCAGTGATGAATTGCTTCTCTACTCCGGGAGACTAGGGTTCAAATCCCCATTAGGCAATAGAAAAACCATTGGATGATCTTGGGCAAATCATGCTCTCAGAAGGCAATGGTAAATCCCTTCTGAACTTTTTTTTTTTGGCAAGAAAACCTTGTGATAGGTTCATCTCAGGGTTGTCATAGGTTGGAAATGACTTGAAGGCACATGTGAAGAAAGAAGCT
The DNA here is from genome assembly GCF_019175285.1 of Sceloporus undulatus. Taxonomy (NCBI): domain Eukaryota; kingdom Metazoa; phylum Chordata; class Lepidosauria; order Squamata; family Phrynosomatidae; genus Sceloporus; species Sceloporus undulatus. The sequence continues at coordinate 23,462,832 of NC_056527.1, forward strand.
GAGCAAGCCTGTTTCGAGCCGGCGAGTCACAGCTCATGAACTGCTCTGATGGAGGGCCAATGGGGAGAAAGGAAATACACTTGAGGCTGGTCTGTTAAAGGGTCACATAGGAGTGGGATGAGATGAATTAGTTAGAGCAGTCAGAGACAGGGTGATGACCAGTTGGAAAGGGAAGAATCTGAATAGAGTTTTGGGAGCTGGGGATGTAGACAAAGTTCAGGGTGTTTACGTTTAACTTGTTATATAATAAATATTTATTGGTATTATTTTCTACAACATTTTCTGACTCCTTTGATCTAAGACGTGAAAGGGAGCACTAGCCATGCTTTACCAGAGTGAATCCACAAACAAAGGATAGCAGCCATTTTAAGCCCCAAATACCAGATCCAGGGAGGGATGTTAGGGTTAAAAGACAGGTTGAGTGACAGGAGGCCTAGGGTTGGAACTGTGGGGCCAGCATAGAAAGAGGTTCCATCATAGAACAGAACACCACCATATAACTAAACTAAACCAAAAGCCATTAATTGTGACCTCCTTTTCTTACCAGAATGGACTTGTTGTTTTTAAAACCAATTCCTAATGAGTAGATCAAAATTAAAATGTTGCATTTTAGGCAAAGTCTTGTTTTACAGCAGACAGGATAGCCAGTGATAAATTCCATTAATTTCTGAATAACAAATGAGGAAGGAAAAAATAACAAGCCAACTTGATTCAATACAGAAAACAGAAATGGTAATGTAGTATGTAGAAGTGGATGAGTGGTATATATGATTAAGTTGTCTCAGGTTTCTATAGAGGTAGTATATTCATGCATTAAGAATGATAAATGAAAAGAAGTGATTCACCCATACATTGTGCTAGGACTAGCTTGCTTGATACTGTATTTATGTTTGTAGCTTAGCTAAGTAAATACAATTCTAGAAATAAAGTTGATTTTCTCTTGCTCCCATTCTTTTCAAATCACTAAATAATTGCATTTTTCTATTGCTATGAGGGACTATAGATTGGTGTAATATAAATGGGCTATTATCTGTTATGACGATATTGCATATACAGTCAGCCCTACACATTTTCAGCTTTGACTTTTTTCAAATTTGATTATTCACAGATTTGATTAATACATTATCTCTAGAAACCTCTAGGCACGCCAATGTGACTATCTGGTCAAATTCTGTCAGATGCTGACCACAGAGTCATGCTGGAAGACCTAGAGGTTCCTAGAAAGAACAGTTCTCTAGGCATTTTTACATCCTCCAGTGTGACTCTATGGTCAACTTGTGCCAAAAATTGACCAAAGAGTTGTTCTGGAGTACTTAGAGATTCCTAAAGAGGTCTTCTCTCAGATAAAAGACTAGTGGGTTTTTTATTTGCAGTTTTCCCACTTTCACAGGGGTCCTGTACCCCTAACCCCAGCAAATGTGGAGGGCCCACTATAGTTAGTAAAATGTCTCTTCTTTTTATCACATTCTGCATACATCAGGGTCAAAAATGATGATAAACATATCATTAGCAATTTCATCAGTTTTAAAATTAAATAGCAAATGAGTGTGTGTGAGAGAGATTTTTTATTGAGACCACAGCAATCACAGAGGAGAATTATAATGCTTCATTTCCCAGCCACAGTCCCAATGAAGTTACTCACATACTGTTATTCACCCTAGGATGAAAATATAATTCTAAATGGTGAAAATGGGGGATTTTTTTCACCTAAGGCTAATCAAGGTTTGGATGGGATTTTCACTGGAATCATGGTTGAGGGGAGGAAATCCACTTTTGACATTTCCCCTTGACATTTTGCTATGTAAATCAAACACCAGTGCAGTTAGTAATGATGTCTTTAGATTCACAGGCATTTTGACCTAGTGTGGTAAGAAGAAAGGATGCAAAGATTTGACAAACTACTAAGGCATCACTACTGTGCCTAGAAGGAACCAAATTACAAGGGATACATCCACCAAAAGTGGTCCCACAGCTTGTCAACAAGTAGAATGGGTCTAAGTCCCAAGGAAAGAGTTGTATTTGTGAGATAGGTTTAAGGTTTCAACAGTGAAAGACATCAGTCTTACCAATTAGGACAGGGTCTGTTGAAATGTCACAGGCCAATTTAAATCCATCTAGTCTTGCACTGCCTTACCTTGTCTCAGTTTCTTTGGGTATCACTACTGTTCCATAACCAAAAGCTTTCTTGTCAGGTACAGATGGGGCTACCTCAGCCATGCCATGTAAAACGATTGCATTTCTTGGTTTTGCTTCCACAAACACAGGAGTCCCTGGATCTTTCTTGAGAGACTGGCGACCAGGAGATGACCTGTCCAGGTGAATGGCATGAGGAGACATTGGTGTGTTGTGGTGGGTGTGAAGGTCTATCATCCGCATCTCGGCCACTCTATGTGGAGAAGTGGGAGGTGTTTTAGAACTCAGAGTTGGCAAATGGCTGTCAGGGTACTTCCTTGACTTTTGCCGATATAGCGACTGCTCCATAATTTCAGGCTGCATAGGAGGATTACAATAAGTGCTTGAAGATCTCATTGTGCTGCGATGGTAAGCAATGATGTGGTCAGGTATGTCAAGAGGGTGTCCTGTATGAGAACCTGCAATGCTCATCCTGCCTTCATGATACAAGTAGGGGTCAGCATATAGACCCTCATTCCGATAGAGAGTTAGGGTTTTGTTACCCATATCCTCATCTGGCTTCACGTCCCTTCTTTCCAAGATGGCGCTAGGGCTTGGTGAGATAGACCTTGAAGCCGGCATGTTTGAAAGTCTGTCCCTGGGAATGGTTGCATTGCCAGGGCCACTGACTGGCCTGACATTGCTGTAGGGGATCCTGGATGGGGAAGGGGGCATGGAGTGGGGCACTGGTGTAGCAGGCGGTGAAGTTGGAAGTGCATGAGGAGGGGGATGATGAGCAGCAGATCCTGGACGAGAAGCACTGGAGAAGATTTCCCTCTGCATCTACAACAGAAAGAAATCCAGTTGAGAAACATCATTACGGACTAGCTCAGGCAGTGCTATAGTTACATAAACTTATTATTATTATTATTATTATTATTATTATTATTATTATTATTATCAACCAAACTGTTTTCTGTAAGTATGGGTGAGACCTTGGAAAATTACTTACCAAACCTTTTTGGTTACAGTTATAGTATCAAGGGTTCAAAACAGTTTGTTTCTATTACAATTCCAATTTAAAAGTACATGTTCCTCAAAATTATCTAAAATAATTACTTTTTTAAAAGCCCTGATTGATATATAGCAACCACTAAGTCCAGAAAAAGCCACCAATTGAACCATGTGAGCATGCTTCTCTGTGATTTAGTGAGGCCACCTCCTCAAAATTATAAAAGGAGTGAAATTATCACTCATCATGTTATAATCATTATGTAATTTAGTTGCCACTTTGTTACTGGGAAATGGAACCAGCTACAAGCAACTTTGTGTTAGTTATAGCTATTTGCTTCCAGGATCTAACAGCATAATACAAAGTACTCAACTATGATAAGAAAAAGGCAGGAAAATTGGTGCCCAGTATAAAAAATATTGATGGCTCTTCCCCAGATTAGAGACAACTATTTGAATATCTTAAATCTATTTCACTAAGATACTAACATTATTTGCATTATGGCACTCAACTTTGTTTTACTCTTTAAATTAAAATGAACATGCTACTGTAAAAAATATTTTGCATCCTCAACAGTATGCTATCTTGCATGACTTTAGGATAGACACAAAGTAAAGGAAGAGGAAATCTCTGCACATGGAAAAGTGAAATGCAGAAAAAAGAAGTAAAAAGTGGATTGAAGAATGAGTCCAGGTGACACACAGAAATCCACATTTGGAGTATGACTTCATAAGAAAAGGCTAATTAAAAAGAGGATAACCTCCACTGAATCACGTGTCCAAGATCTGAACTCATGCTAGGTCAAGTTCTGACCTGAACCCTTCTAGCCAGCCACGTGCACTCATGCGATCACAATAACATTGGGACTGCTAAAATATTTCACATGGAGAGAAAGGGTTTGGTGTTTTTTTTTCCCAAGGGTAAGATGCCGTTTGACTCAAATTGTTTGATCTTGCTGTTTTAGTAGATAGATTTTAAATACTTTATTATACTAACTATAAGCGACTTTGGAAAACAATTGTTTTCAAAGATAGCATATGAGATTTTAAAGAAGTAAGTCAAAAGTCTCAATTTGCCATTTCTTTTATGCTATGAGAGAATCCAAATTGTGATAGATGCTTGAAACAGGCCCAGGTCTACAATCATATGTAGACTGTAGGTCATCTCTCCCCATCTTCAGACACCTTAGTGCAGTGATTCCCAGAGTTAGGTCTTCCAGATGTTTTGGACTTCAGCTTCCAGAATTCCTGATTGTTGACTAAGCTGGTTGGGGCTTCTGGGGGCTGGCGCAAAATATTTGGAGGACTAAAGTTTAGGAATCCTTGCCTTAGTACATCTGTGTCCATTTTAAGTGATTCTCCATCATTTCTACTACAACTGAAAAACATGACTAGTCTTCTGGATTCGTGCAAGGTAACATTCCAGCAAGGAAGGGTCTTTTGACTAGCAAATAGAGGTAATCCACTTGTAGATAACCATGCCTGATACACTGCACTGTGTGTCCATCTGCAAAACACCTGCTCTGAAGCAGTAGCCAGTTCAAAGTTTCTAACACAGTATGCTACATGTGTATGTAACAGATGCTTCAACCTACTTCCCATAGAGACGTTTTCTTCTTCCTAAATTTTCATCTTTTCTGGAATGTTACTCGTCAGGGGAATGGTTAAACCTGCCTTCTTACTTAATTGAGATGATTACTGTTTTTTTAATTTTTTTTAAAATTTATTTTATTTATATCGCTTATCCATATACAAATTCCATTTTCCCCAAATCGGTCCCGCAGATCCCTCTGTTACATATTGAGACTTTGGCGTAGAAAGGACAACATGAAACACTTCCCCATGTATCACAACTAGTTGTTGCCTGAGATGGTGTATGTATGAAGCTTAAAATGGCCTTGGTATTTCTATTTTATATAATACACAGAAACATACACATACCACTATATTACATTGCTTACTTCAAATTATGTTTCAATGTTATTATTCTATTATTTAAAAAAATCATTTAAAAATAAACAGATCTGTATCCCAAACCAGTTCTTAATCTTTGAAATAAGCATAATTGAATCTGGTGTTACCCTTATCCACATTCCTAAACAGAGTATTCCAGTGGGAAAACAAATCTCCCCAATTTATAAATCAGATGGAAGTGTGATTTTATATTGAAATTCAAGCACATGTACAACCTGCTAGCTACAGAAGACACCTCTGCTATCCTCATTAGTTTTAAAAAGACAGAAAGGCGTTCTTGTTATCTTCTAATTGTTGCTCATTGTATTACAATATAACTGGCTGACTTCTTGTTATTTGTATGTCCGTGCATGCACGAAAGGACCATCTTCTCCCGATATTTCTCCTAGCCACAAACCTTTTAAACCATGCTTAGTTATTACCTCAGATCTTTATGTTAGTTCCTTCTGTTATTAAAGCCTACTAAAGCAATATTACAAGGAAGGCAACACAAGCAACACACAACCCAAACATCAATCTCTCTCTCTCCCCAAACTTTTTCTTTGTCTGCAAATAATAAAAGGCACTTACATTAATTTAATCAGCTGTATTGGTAGAGCAGTACGATCATTAGATTGCATTCCACGTGCTACAGCTCTTTGCTTTCAGAGTTTTAAAGACTCCTTCTAGGAAGCGACTTTATTATATATCCCTCTTCTTCAGAAAGGATTTTCTGCATTAAGAACACTATCCATTCTTGCTGCAGACCTGAAGTGCGGCCCATTTTCCTCCACCAATCCTTTAAACAACCCTCCCTCAATAGGTTAAAGTACTTTTCCACATGACAAACCTTCAGTTTCTCCTCCCCTTAGGAATTAGTCACTAAAAAACTCTCCCCCCCCCCCCCCCCAACACACACATGTCATCTAGTCACAAACTGTGTGCAACAGTACAGATTGGGCATGAGCCATTGAATGAGGAATGTATATAAAATGTACTGAAGATACCAAGTTGAAAAAGAATGTAATCTTCAAAACACAGCAAACAAGGAAAAGCCGCAAGGCTTTCTCATGGGAAGCACAATAGGAAATATCTCTAAGCAACTGCACAATAAAGAGGAGATCTCAAAACTGTTTGTGTTTCAACTGGCGTAAGATACTGGATTCCTGATACATTTTTAAAACAAACCCACACTCTCAAACCTCACAATCTGTTCATCAGAGCACCTTTTTAAAAAGAAAGCAAAATGGCCCAGTTTTTCTGCAATGTATTAAGGTGCAAAAGGTGCACCTGGACAAAGCAGGAGCCTGTCTACTAATTAACTAGTTACCTTAGCTACTTTGCCAAGTTGAACTTTGGGCAGAGACCATAAATCAATTCTCCTGCTATCTGCAGAACATTACACATACAATTAAGTTGGGCAGGGTGCTGCTAGGAAAATATAGTTTTAAAAAGACAAAGACACATTCATTCAGACCTATAGGAGGATCCCCTTCTTCCAATGTAGTGAAGCCAATAAAGAAGGAAGCACTTGCTCCACACAGATATCAGAACTTATACCCTCCAAATGTCCCTATTTGGCAGGGACATTCTTGATTAATCTGTCATCACTTTTTCGGCTGCTTTTAAAATGCTCCAGTTTCTCTCGTCCTCCAGCTGTCTCCCTTTATCCCCAGCAGGGATGTAGCCAGGATTTTAGGAAGGGGGGGTGGTTCCAGACTAAGTGCCACCATTATAATGGGGCTTGGGCACAGCAGCACGCGCCATTCATTGTATTTAACGGAGGGGGAGGTTCTGACAGCCTGGACCACCCCCACCCCGGCTACGTCTCTGTCCTCAGCTTACTCTGTACTTCTCTCACATAGATACAAATGTAAGGTAACTTTACAAGTACAACGTATTGGAATGTAGAACTCACCATCATACATTGGGATGACTATGGCCCTGTACAGACTGGCACTTTTGTGTCAGTCTGTGGGTGGAGTCAGGGTGTAGCATCCTGATGCTGGATGCCCTGACTCCGCCCCAGGGCATCATGATACCGCGCACCATTCCAGACGGCACACGGCATCATGGCATGACTTTGCTGCTGCATCCAGATGATGCAGCGCTGAAGGAATGCCATACAACCCTGTTGCCACGGCTATGGCACCCTTTAGAGGCCAGGTCAGGCCATGGTGTGAGGGTGCCTTGGCCTTGATCCAGCCAGGAAAGGGGTGGCTGCAGGCCACCCCTTTGGGGCAGTCTGTATAGTCCCTATGGTTGCACTGTACGGCAGAAACAATGCAGTCTGATACAATTTTAAGCACCATGGCTCAATGCTATGGCATCCTGGGATTTGTAGTTTGTTCTGGCATCACAGCTTTCTGACAGAGAAGGCTAAATGTCACAAAACTATAAGTCCCAGAATTCCACAGCAATGAGCCATGACAGTTAAAATGGTGTCAAACTGCATTATTTCTGCAGTGCAGATGCAGTCTTAGTATAAATGCTGAAATATTAATAGATGTTGAGGCCAGCTCCTATATGGAAAGGACAGCCTTTGTGGGGGCCAGGCTCCCCTCTGGGAAATAACCACGGACAGACAAAATCAAAACTTCTGTTTGCAAGGACCATATACTCCTACTGCTAGATGTTAAGGATTAACAATGGGATGGCTCTCACAACTGTGTCCTCCTCGTGAACCTCTCTGAGGCATCTCGCAGGTCACTGTTACCGACAAAGTGCTGACTTAGATGGACTGGCCGTCTGGTCAGCACAGTAACTCTTATGTTTTCATTGTCTGCTTCACACGGTAGTGGTAATGTCCCAGAGGCAGCAAGTTTGCTCTAGTAACATATTACACCAGTTTGATTCTCCATGGAGTGTTTGTTAGCAATGACCTACTTGTTACTATTATAAATGGGGAGTTAAACGGAATCTCCCTCTCATTTAACCTTAGAGGAGAAGAAGCTTGGGAGAAAAGAAATGGAAAGAAGAATCACCCAAGCTTTTCTAATACACGGTCATTTCCTGGGTTAATCCTCCATGTTTTTCTTCAAAGCAGCTGTAACATTTTAAGGCATGTACATTAAACATTATCAAATGCTTCTAAGAGGACATTATCTCCTCTCGGCTTATTGACATTTTTGTTCTGTAGTTCATATTTCTCACATTTAACTGCTTTTTCCTAAAAGCAAATCCCTTCTATATTTCTGTACTTACTACAATATCTGTAATATCCTCTCACAAGGCTATGTCTGCACTGCAGAAATAATCCAGGATGGCAACACTTCAACTGCCATGGAATTCTGGGAGTTGTAGTTTGGTGAGGCACTGGAGCTCTCTGGCAGAGAAGTTTAAATGTCTTCCAAAACTACAGTTCCCAGAATACCAAAGGATTGAGCTATGGCATTTAAATTGGTATCAACCTGGATTATTTCTGTTGTGCTGACACAGCCTTAGAAACACTGAGAGACTGTCAAGCCATGTTATCCTCCTCCCCAGACTTTTGTCTTTATTCAAGGGAGACGGGTGGCCTCCATGTCAGTTACTGTCCAAATTTCAGTGTCTTTTGTCACAACAAGGACCCTTTCTTTCTAGGGATCCCAAAGAGCAGGGGCCCATTTACACCACTATTATTTCCCTTTAGCTGCAATCATTCTATTTTATGTAATTACCATGCTTCTGACCTTCAGATCATCAAAACTGGCATCTTAACCACTAAGCCATCGCATCCCATGCTATAAGTTTATATGTTCGCTATAAACTACTAAATAAGTGATAATATCAGAATCAATTTGAGCCAGCGTGGCACAGAGATTTGAGTGCCAGACTGTGACTCTGGAGAGCAGGGTTTGAATCTCCATTTGGCCATGAAGACCCACTGTGTGACCTTGAGCAAGTTACATATCCTCAGAGGATGGCAAAGACAAATCCCCTCTGAAGAATCTTGCCAAGAAACCCCTGTGATACATTAGCTTTACAATTGATCTAAGTTGGAAACACAAGCTCGCACACACATCAGGACCAATGCTTGATAAGGAGTGGCGTCAGATGCATTTATTGTTGTTTATTAAGAAATATCTGTATTTTAACTTGGTTCCAGAATGAAGCCAAGGGGAAGATATTCCATAAACTGCAGTGGAGAAGGCCCTCTCCCATTTTCCCACACAGCGTCTTGGTCCCAGTGGTGAGACCCAGAGGATACCAGATCCAAGCTTTGGGTTGGTAGCTATAAGATGCTATCCTGAGGGTCAATGCAAGATGCCTGGCTGCTTGATGTGAAGGACAACATGCTCTGTTCCCTCATTCTCCATACAGAAGCTGACTGGATTGGCAGTTCAGTACTATTTCAGCACGGTTAAAAGGCAGTGTTCCTCACCACACATAGGCACACCAGGCTTGCTTAGCTGTGGATCTTCACTATCTCTCTGCTGATTCCCACCTTTTAAAATCTGCTCCCAGAGGCAGATCTGTTCCTGGAGACAGTCAGTTTCCCTGGCCATGCCATCTCTTTGATGCCATCCCTTATCTTTTCAGTTGAGATAATTGACATAATTGGGAAAGAAATCTGTCTCCCCTCCTTCCTTCTCTTTGGAATGTGAGTGCTACTGAAGGCTCACTGTGGGCCTTCTTGAATTTATGGTCTGAGGGACTTAGGACATCTGTGTGCACCACTGACCCACTCACTTCAAAGGAAGGCATGTCAGGGAGACCACCAACACTAATAATGAAAGCATTTTCTGTTAACAGAGTAAGGTGTGTCAGATGGTACTCCTCATGTCTTATTATTTCATGCCGGAGTATCTAGGAAATTTTCTCTGGTTCCTCTGCACTGTGTACAAATTCCACTCATCTCAAAAGCTATAGCTGCTGAGTTTGTCAGAGAGCAGGCTGACCAGAAATCATCACCACAAAGGAGGGCAAGGCACTGCAAAATGGAGGAGAAAAATGGAAGACATGACCAAATAAAAGCTACAAAAACTCATATAAATGTAAATTCATGCTTCTTAGTCACGCTCAAAATGGAGGACTTTTTGAAAATCCTCCTGGACAGAAGGTTGAAATGTAGGGCATATTCAGGAAAAGATGTCTGTCACCTTGTCAGTGAGCCACACTAGGCGCGTATGTGCCTGTGTACACGCAAACTGGTGGCAGACTAATTTGTACAGATATAGCACTAGACATCCAGCCAGTGGCAGGGACACTGAGGTTGCTTCACTCCCTCACTCCTCCTGACACCCCAAATCAACATAATGCATAATTGGTGTATGACCCCTTTCTATACATGTTGTTTGCATCTGTATTAGGTCTTCCTGTTCCTGCCTCAAATTCCAGAGAGGAATGGTGAAAAGGGTTAGTCAGACAGTTCCTAAACTCTAACATTCTGCTGTCTTCATGGCAACTGGGATGTGGCTACTAGTACAATCTGTCAGTACATTTTGCCCTCGCAAAGCAAAGGGGTCAGGTTACGTCATGTCAGATTAGATCAGACCCTTGATGCCAACATATGTGGGTCAATCTTTAGAATACCAATACACAGATTTTAGGATTTTAAAAAATAGGAAGAGGAAGCAAGGATAGCAACAGCAAGTACATTTCTATACCACTTATCAGTGCACTTAAGTACTCCCTAAGCAGTTTACCATATGTAAGCTAATTACCCCCAACAAGCTGGGTACTCATTTTAGTGATTTACGGAAGGATGCCAGGCTGAGTCAACTTTGGAGCCCTGCATGGAATTGAACTCACAACTTTCTGGCTGTGAGTGGCTGGCATTCAACCACTGCACCACCAGGGCTCCAGGATCCCAATAGTATATCATATATCCCCCCCTCAAAGAAGGCTAGTTCACAGGATCCTGGCATACAGGTCATATGTGCAGTGGGACAAGAGGTATCAGTACCATCATACATGGAATCTTATACATGAAATGGTGTCTATGGGGTGGAGAGTCTGTGGTCCACCAGAGGTTGTTAGACTATCTCATCATCACAGATCACTAGCTTATGCTGTCTGAGATGAATGGCAACTGTGGAGTCCAGGAACACGTGGAGGTCTACAAGTTCTCTACCTTTGGCCAACACGGATAGGTATTAAGCACTGGTCAACCTCCTACCAGTCTACCTATTAACTGTTTTTTAAGCCTTCACACAGAATTCTGAGAGAAGTTTGTGTTTTTTGGGAGTTTTAATGAGAATGCTGAGAAAGGAGAATATACCAAGCTTTCCCTTAACAAATATTGCCAAGAAAACCCTGTGACAGAGCCACCTTTGGGTTTCCATACATCAGAAACAATTTGAAGGCAAACAATAACAAGCACCTCTTTTTTATTTTGAAGGGTACCCAATTTGTCTAGTCACCATCAAATGGGACAAACTCTTTCCAATCAATATGACCTATACGTGAAGAGACTCCCAGTTCATTGTGACTAAAGTCAAAAGCACATCAGGCCTGACACTCAGGACTATTTTTATGCCATTTATAGAATTAATCTTGTTTTACTGTGTTTTCTTCCCTCTTTAAACAGCAGCAGTATAAATAATGCATGAGGCTGCTGTGGCTGTAATTCTATCTTGTGGTTCCGATAATACATACAAACCACTCAAGCTTAACCCCCCCGCCAACATTATTTTAATTACTTTATCAGGAGCCCTCAAGCTCTGTCTATCTTGCCTTGTGATATCCTGAATTTAATTAATTTCTATTAACTAGTTTTGAATGCACTAATATGGAAATCAGGTCTTCTCCCTCCATGTCCCCTGGCCTGACAAGCATATAGACAAGAGTAGGAGGAAAGAAAGTCATTCTGAATGGTCAGAAATGGCTCAGGGCCTTTGGGGAATGGACCCATCAATAGTCAAGGAATAATGAATAGATTGCATGAAAGCAAGTCAACCCTGAGTATGAATTTTCCCTTCTTTGAAATATCTTCATTAGTCTCCCTGACTTGACGCAAGCTGTAAACGCCATGCCTTGCTCTGTTTTCTTATTTAAACTATAATTATTTGGGGGAGGGGGGATACCATCTTCCTTTAGCCCTTAAAGAGGAAGAATAACAGGAAAGTGGGGGGAAGAGGAAAGCTGGGGGTGGTGGTGGATGTCTTTATATCCGGCACTTAAGATACTTTAGAAAAAAGTATGTGAAGTTCAAGGCACAAAAGAACAAATTGAAGGCTATCTTAACCCTATAGGCGCCAGCTTATCTCTGACAGCTGATCTTATGTAAGAACTCCTCTTAACTATTTATTCGGGGAATTCAATGCTTCTTCTACAAAGATTGGGAAGTTACTTTTAAAGTTAATTACTTTACCATGGTACAGTATTTGCAGCCCCACCCCAATTTGTTACCTGTTATTTTTTACAAGCAAAAGTTTACTTTCCTATATTTTTTTTAAAAAATAGTTATTTGTAGTTACTTTACCAAACATCTGGATGCTAAAACACATAGGCCTCAATAAATTCTCAGTGACCAACAAAAATGATCGGACAAATTATTTAACTATGAGTTCCCAGTGTTTGGAATCTATGAGGTGATCTTTATCAACAAGCTATGTGTTAGATTATAGAAATGGGAAAGAGAGGCACTGTAGAATAACATATTATATTTTGCATGTGCAAAATTCCTGACATGGCAGTTAAAGTGGCGTAAAAAGGATTATTTCTGCATTGCGGATACTCCCAAGAGTCTCTCATTCATAGAGTTGCCATAAATTGACGCTGACTTGATGGCAGTTAGCAACAGCAAATATACTAACAGCAAACTCACTAGCCCATTGTAGATCAAAACTGAGGAGGTGATCCAAAAACAGGTTTAAAGATAAGCAGGTTTAGTGGCCACAGAATAAGAACTGGCTGTTGAGAGGGAAGCAAAAGAAAGAGAAAAGGATGAAATCATGCAAAATGGCACATTTTGCTGGCTAACGAATTCTGAATTCAGTAACAACTTGTATAGAGCCAGCATGGTGTAGTGGTTTTAACACTGGACTATGACTCTAGAGGCCAAGGTTTGAATCCTGGCTCAACCATGGAACTCCACAGGATGATGTTGGACAAGTCATATTCTCTCAACCTCTGAAGATGGCAAACCCCCCTCTGAAGAAATGTGCCATGAAAACCTCTTGATAGGGTCACCATAAGTCAGAAAGCACACAATAACACAACAACTGGAATTCTGAATTCAATAACAACTTGCATATATTATGTAAGTTAGGTAGGAATTGAACTTAAAGACAGGAAGAAGTTAGGAAGAAGGGCTAGCAGTAGAAATGCGGAGATTTGTTGGTGAAATTAAAGTGATGGGTGAAAAATAAATAATTAATGTATTTTAACTGAGGTTGTTCACTGTTGATTTGTTGTAGTTTCACATCTCAATCCATGATGGGTAATAAATAAATAAATAAATAA
>NC_056527.1:23478292-23749022 GCF_019175285.1 Sceloporus undulatus
AACAAGTACAATACAGTTCTTATCCAACAGGCCTGCCTGGAAGAACTCACTCAGTCACCCGTTGACATGGTCCCCATATAGAATATCCTATGTACCCATCTCTTTGTTGTTGCTGGATTGTCTGACTGTTTTAATAATTGAATGTTATTTTATTGTTATAAGGGAATTTTATTGTTGTGTTGGTGGGAGAGATAATTAGTTTTTTTTATATTGTTGTATTTTTACTTTTATTGTAAGCTGCCTCAATCCTAATGGAGAGGCAGGATATAAATATTCTCATCGTCGTCCCACAAATGGCAGCCCTACACATATTCCCTCTCTTTCCAATAGGATGTGCAACTTAGCTCTGAGTCCTAAGCTGCTATTATTATTATTGTTGTTGTCATTGTTGTTAATTGGCATCCAGCCAACACCAATTTATGGAAACCTTATGAATGAGAAACCTGCAAGTCACCCTTAACAATAGCCCTGCTCATGTCTTGCAGACTCAGAGCTGTGGCTTCCTTGATTGAGTCTACACCTGTAATGCAGTCTTTCTCTTTTCCTGTTGCATTCTACCTTTCCAAGCATTATTGTGTCTACAACTGAGTATGTTTGCTCATGATATTCCCAAGTATGACTGTTTCAGCTAAGCCACATTAGGTTCAGGGAGCACTTGGACTTATTTGCTCAAGGACCCATTTAGTGTGTTGTTGTGTTGTGTTGTTGTTGTTAATATCTCCCTTTTCCCCAATCTGTGACTCTAGGGCAGTTATCAGAGTTAAATGAAACATGCTAAAACAAAATCAGATCGCAGACCTGGTTTTACTGGGGGAGGGGTTGGGTTTTGATTATGTTAACCGTGTATGAATTTGTATGGGATTATAAAAAATAACTATTTAAATTGGATTATTTTAATTGTTTTTAAAGTGTTGTTTTAATTGTGTGTGTGTGTGTGTGGTCATTAAAATTAACCAGTTTAAAATATAACTATTAGACATGACAGTAAAACAAAACATAGAGACGGTACTGTAGAATTTGGCGTACCCAGCCTGCTGAGGCAAGCTGTCTTCAAGGTTGTTTTGTGAATTCGTCAGACAGCTTTGGTTATCAGGCAACACAGCATGTAAGAAATCAATTGTGGCTTTCTTGTGCTTACTGGAGTGGGCAAGGGACTTGATTCTAGTAGCCTACGTAGGACAATGCTGTAAAGCATAATTCTTGGGTGTGTAAATAGGCCCTAAACGTTCGTCAATATGTATTTACCTTCTCAATCATCTTAGAAAGAAAAGGCCTTCCCGTCCTGAGAGAATGGATGTCGAGTCATTCAGATCAACATGACAATTTTCTGAACTGTGCTAACCAAAGCCATCATGGTCATGTCTGCTCACTGTGTATCCCACTGCACTTTGGTCCCACCAACACACTATGTAACAGCTTCAACGTCGTTGGTGGGAATGTTGGACCCTATCAGTGGACTAATATCCCCAAAAGACTGCGCTAAAATAGAGCAGTCAGTCTCATGTCTGCTAGATTCCTTTGCTCCTTCTTTTTAAATCTTCTTTGCAGTGGCCTTTGCCATCCTCACATCTAGGAACTGCACAAAACAGTTTCAGCCCATTCTAGAACTCTATGTACAGATTTGAACTTGAATCCTCACTCTTAGCAAAAGATTCAAAAAGTAAAAGCTGTGCATGCCCCCAAAGGAAGGGAACCTTTACAGTGGGCCCTCAGTATTTGCTGGGGTTTATTCCAGGACCACCAGTGGTGCCTCTTACATAAAATGGCAAAATAATATTTGCTTTTGAGATTTTTTTTAAAAAAATTAAGCTGGGATGTTGGATGCCTGGATGCAAAATCTGTAAATATGGAGGCCAACTGTACTAATGTGATATTTTGACCACCATAAAGTAGAGCAAATACACCACCCAAACTGTCACCTGATGCAAAAGATAGAACTTCTTCTCCCCCCATTCTCTCCCCCCCAATGCCCCCCACGTCTATCTACATGTCTTTGCTTAAAAATAGATTATATATGGTTGCCATAACCCGGTTGCAACCGGGTTTTTCCCGGTTTTGGTGGCACCTGCCCGGTCACGGCACGGGTGCCGCCAAAAACTAGGAAAAGCCCAGTTGCAGCGGGGTTGCAAGGCAACCCTGGGGCCTCACTGGCCTCCTCTCTCCACCGCGCATGGCTTGTGTGGGAAAAGGACGGCGCGAGGCCTGGGGCGGAGGAGGCTGCAGGGAGGCGCGCCTCTTGGGCGCAGTCGCGCCAACCTCCCCGCCTCCCTGCGCCTCCTCCCTCCTTCCTGGCCTCCGCAGGGGCCAGGAAGGAGGCGGGCCGCGCGATTGCCGCCGGGCTCCCTGCCTCCTTCCCGCCTCGCGGGGGCCCGGAAGGAGGCAAGGCCCTGGCGATCGCCGCCGGGCTCCCCGCCTCCTTCCCGGCCTCCGCGGGGGCCAGGAAAGAGGCGAGGCCGCGGCGATCGCCGCGGGCTCCCCGCCTCCTTCCCGCCTCCGCGGGGGCCAGGAAAGGGTGAGGCCGCGGCGATCGCCGCCAGGCTCCCAGCTCCTTCCCGGCCTCCGTGGGGGCCCGGGCGGAAGGCGGGGAGGGCCCGGTGGCGATCGCCGCCGGCGCTTCGCCTCCTTCTGGCCTGAGGGGGCCAGGAACGAGGCAAGGCCCCGATCCTGGCCCCGATCACGGCGAGGCTGGGCCCAGGTGGAGAGGGAAAGCCTCCTTAAGTGGAGGCTTTCCCTCGCCGCTTGGCCTCCGCTCCCCGCCGCATCGCGAGGGAATGTAGGACGAATTTTCAAATGTAGGACACTTTTTTGTGTGTCCTACATTTTTCCCGGTTTGGAGGTCCGGCGCTATGGCAACCCTAATTATATAAGATAAGTGAGTGTTGGGAATAGGAATGAAATGAGCAGTTAGAATGTTGGAATGTGACTGTGACTTTTATTATTAATAAAAGATACAAATCATGCACAGAACAGCGTGGTGTAGTGGTTTGAGTGACGTGGGTTCAAATCCCTGCTCAGGCATGGAAGCCAACTGGGTGACTTTGGGCAGGTCACACTCTCTCCGTCTCAGAGAAAGGCAAAGGCAAACCTCTTCTGAACAAATCTTGCCAAGAAAATCCCATAATTGACTTATGGTCACAATAAGTTGGAAATGTCCTAAAGGCACACCATAACAAACAAGTCATACAAAGTATACATAAAACTGTATTTTAAAAGACTACAAAATAGTAATAACAAAAACCATTGACAATATATTTAGATTCAAATGGAAACTAAAAAGATATTACAGACTCTATCTACTGATTCAAAATTAAGAGGTGAGCAAGCACATCATTCCAAAGCCAGTTGTTATGGATTGGTTGAGTGACCAAAAAGGGTAAATGAAAATACATGGTCTTGCAAGTTGCAAGTTTTCTTCTGAGTTAGAGAATAGAGTCAACATTGGTTTCTTACTTAGGAATTTGGATGGTATAAGAGTGGAATCTGTATATAAATATCTAGCAGGGCAGGACATGTAGGGTTATATCAGTGAACATTTAGCAATTTGAAAGGAAAAAATAGGCCCAAATTGTAAACAGCATTAAGTAAATATAGAAGGGAATTCCTGAATGGCATTGTTATACTGTATAGTGGGAAATATAAATATAAACCCATGTTCTGATCTCTGCTAACAGAAGGGAGTTGCACTCAATTCCTGACTCATCTCTCTGTATCTGTATCTGTCCATTTCCAAGAAAGATTTGCAACAACATGTTCTAGTACATTATTTTCCTGTCCAGCCAGCCATTCCCTCTCTCCTTCTGTATACTCCATTTCATCCCCCACTTTCCATATTTTCTGTTCCATTCTCCAGGTATTCTGTGGCCTATGACAATGTTCACTGGTCTGTGAGGGGGGGTAATTTTGCCAGCATGGTGTAATGGCTTGAGCCCTGGATTATAACTCTGTGGATCAGGGTTCGAATCCTTGATCAGCCATGGAAACCCATTGTAACAACTTGGGCATGTCACATTCTTTCATCCTCAGAAGAAGTAAAAAGAAAACTCATTCTAAACAAATCTTGCCAAAAAACAAAACAAAACATGATAGTTTTGCTTTAGGGTTGCCATACATCGGAAACAACTTGAAGATAAACAACAATTTTGTTTTTCCTAAAGAGTTTTTGGGACCTCTGTGGGCTTTCTCACCATGTAGACACATTGCTCATGTTTCTCAATGGGCCTGTTGTTTTTTGCTGAGCAAAGATTTTTCCTTATGCGACCATTCTGAGGAAGTAATACTGTTTCTTCACCCCTGTTCAACAAGGCACATCTGATAAAATTCTCTCTTCTGTACAATTATTCGAAATGTAAAAATGCTGCCCAGCTCAGCATTCTTGTTTTTTTATTGGCTGTCAAATCAAATTCAATATATGGCAATCCTATGAATGAGAGACTTTCAAGAATCCTGGTCATCAATAGCTATGCTCAGGTCTTGCTGAGTTGTGGCTTCCCTGATTGAATCAATCCACCTGTAGTCACTCTCTCTTCCTACTGCCTTCCACTTCACCAAGCATCATCGTCTTTTCCCACGAATCACAGTCTCATGATATATCCAAAGTATGACAACCTCAGTTCTTAGAACACTTACAAGAAAGACAGAAGAAGAAAAAGAAGCACAGATGGAAAACATTTGAATTGGATCTGATGTTGAACACTGGGTAAAAGTGTATCCAGTATCTGTAAAGACTGATGACTACTGAACAACCCCAGCATTTGTACAGTTAATATAAGTAAAGTTTTTCTATATGGAAATAAAAGCTGTTTTTATAATCATGCAATTTTAACCAAACTATTTTTAAACACACACACACACACCAACAGCAGCCCTGACATCAGGGAGTGAACATTTTGTGCAATCAGTTTTAAAAAGATGTAACACGTATAAACCACCCACGGGGTGAAAATTTGGATCTGAACTCTCCTGGTTGAGGAACAACTGAAATTTGAGTTTAAATGTTTAAGTTTACAAACGACTTGCAAACACCACATAATAAAATTTGTCAAATCCTTAGTGGGAATGCTTGCGGGGGAGAGGAAAGGGTGAAGGTGAAGATGAGTGAGCTTCCCTAAGAAAACCTGAAGAGAGAACAATGCTATTCCTAAATGTTGACTCTCTGTCAAACAGTTCTAAAAAATATCCATCTGGAAAGCACATGTGAGTGCAGGACGAATCTCTCCTGACTGGAAATGTTGAAACAGATGTTCTACATGCACTTGCGGCTAAGTAAATGTGCAACTGTTAATCCAGCACTGATTATTGACTGGAAAACCTCAAAGGTTCTGCTTAGATTTGGTTGAGAGAAGAAAAGAAAGAAATGCACACTCTGTTTGCTCTTTTTTTTATGCTTTGCCACCAGTTCATATGTTCTTGAGCCACTGAAGGAGAAAAAGGAATCATGTATGCTACTGAACATGCCAAGGCTGGACATGATGATGTAGTTTTTCCTATCTCGATTAGGGGTGGATTAATTAGTCTATTTCTGGTCTGTGTCACTTCTGTGTGTGTTTACTCATAAATTTGTTTCATCCCACTTCCATATTAGTCTGCAATTCTTTTTAAACTACTGCATGAGCAATCATATTTAAATACACATACACACATTTAAGTGTATTTTTTTTATAAAATGTGCATTTCTAAGCATATCTCTCTTCCTAATTTTTTTAATGCATCTTCATACTATTGAAGAATGAGAAAAACACTGAAACAATTAGGAAGGAGAATGTCAGTGGATTTATAATGTATTATTATTAAAGTGTACTTGGTGTCTCAGTAGAGATTTGAAACTAATCTCCCAGGTCCCATTCCAACACTCTAACCACTTCCAGTGATGTATTCAAAACTGTCGAGTTTTAAGTCTCTACTTTCAAGTCTGAAGTCGAATCTCAAGTTCTTGTAAGTTATTTTCAAGTTCTGTCTCAAGTCGGGGAGCCAACTTTAAAAGAAAAAAAGGAAGCAATGGACATTTCTCAGAGGGGAACAGCAAATACGTAATAGGCTTAAGGCAGGGCTTGAGGTCTGCTTGGTAGTATGTCCCTGGTACACATCAGAGGAGCCTTCTAAAGCTTTAGAAGTATCCTTCCACCTCAGGCTTGCTGCCTAACACCATTTGCTCTTGTTCACTCCAAGAAATGCACCCTGTACTCTGGTCGTAGGTCTTGCCTGCAGCCTGAAGTGAATGACAACAGCAAGTTGGCTGCTAAAGATATACATAAGTTGCAAGTCAGGTCAGTGTATAATTTATTGCTGAGTTGAGTACAAGTCAAGTCACTCAAGTGACCTGTTTTAAGTCTATATCACTGACCACCAGAACACACTGGCTGTCCAATCCACACAAGAGCTATAGATCAAGACATTTAAGAACAGCCATGTTGGATAAGGCCAAAGCTAGCCAAGCAGTCCCTTATCACAGTGGCCAAGCAACTGGTCTATAGGTGAACTACAAAAAGCACAACAGCAGAAGCCATCTTCCCTTGGTACTTCAGCTCCTCAACAACTGTCCATCATATTGTCTCTGGTACCAGAAGCAACATTTGCCCTTTATCATAGCAGCCACTGTTCATATTGGAACAAACCGTTCATAATAGAATTCATAAAGATAAAGGTCTTCTAGCATTCTTGATCCAGGCACACAAAAACTCAATACACAAATATGATTTTAAAAAAATTACACACAATCAAGGTCTACTTATAAATTCTAATTAAATCCATCTCAGGCGCGTTATAGACGGGCCTAAGAGGCGCCATCCTTGCGCCGCAATTACGCGGGAGGGGCGGGGATTCCGGACACGCCTTGCCCCTCGCGCGTAACCAATACGTCAAGATAGCGGCGCCCTATACAGATGGGCGCCGCCATCTTGACGTAGAGTACGCTCTGCGTCCGCACGTCCCAACCCAGAAGAGATGTCGCGAGTGCACGCTTTGGCACTTGCGACGTCTCTTCCAGGTTGCCGGAAGGAGCGCAATTTTCGCACTCTTTTTTGCAGCGCGGAGGAGTCGCGCGGTTTGGCTGCTGCAGCTCCTCCACGCTGCAACCGGCAGCGGCCTGAGACCGCCCCTTTTGGACGGTCTGTAACGGGCCTAAATTAAATAGATCCAGGCAGGCAAAGGACAGTCAGCCAGAACCAGTTGATGACCATATTGACTGGAGGATTCTAGGAGTTGCATTCTAAAAAAGTAACTTTTCCAAACCTCTTTGAGAGAATGCATCATTTATGAAACACTGCTAAGAATGTGCCCTTGACCATAGTGCTTTATCATTCCTCGCCCCACTTCAAGGCTGAGGCTAGAAGAGATATTCCAAAACAAGACAAGAGATTTCTAAAGTATTCAAAATTAAGAATAAACCAGAATTTGTAAATGATTGTTAACTTTACATTCCTCCAGTCCTGTAGCTTGACTGCAAATGTAACAGTTCACTGGCATAGCTAGAATGATGGCTGCCAACTTGCAATCCCATAATGACTACTTGCTAAAACACAGGAAACTTGCAAGGCTGAGCCAAAGTGGATGGCTTACTGTGGCAGCCTCAGAGATGGCAAGCAAACATGTCACACATCAGTCTTGTCTCCACCTTTCTCAAAGCAGTCCACCTCCTCCTCCTGTTGCTGCTATTGTTGTGTATCAGAAATTGTCCTAGTTTACAGCCATCTTTAGATTTGCTTAATAGCATTTTACGTATTTTCCCCCTTTCCTTAATATATTAATATTATGCTTTAAACAGTTTACTGAAATAACTTGGGAAGTTATTTTTTAAAGTAATTAGTTATAGTTCTCAATTCTTATTTACTTAAATACTTATTTTAAAGTTAATTAAAACAAATGTTCATGTCTGAATGGAACAGGATGAGGCAACACATGAACCGCCAGTGCTCAAACGATGTGATGTTCCTCTTCCACCATTTAGAGAAGCCACATCCCTGTCAATTTGTATCTGTAAAGTAATTCAGTTATTTCTGCTTTATTGGAGGAAGACTACTTCAAGTAACTTGTTTATAACTAGTAACTTCCAAGCTCTGGACACTGCACAGATACCATGATCTTACTAACTTTGTGGGCTGGGGTACAATATCATAAATTGCATTTCTGCATGAATGCAAAACTTTTCCTCCCACCTGTCCCCTTATTTGCAAGTGTTCGGAATTAGATACAAACATAACGTGTGCCATCATGCCCTCCCACCAAATACCACCACACCACCCTAAACATAATCATTCTCTTCTGATTTTGGAAGAGTACCTGGCTAGTACTCTTGGGCAGGAGACCACCAAGGAATATCAGGAATCTTAAGGTATGGCCTACATGCTAGTCCCTGCCCAGATAGAGGTGGGGTAAATAGTGCCAAGAAAATTTACTGAAGTGGCGTCCAATAAATGTGGGGAGTGTTACACTTCACCTGTTTGGTCTATTGTTGATCCACCTCTGCCTGTCCCTCCCTGTCCCTCCCTTTGTTTCTTAGTTCTTTTGCTATGACAGGCAGATAATTTGTTTTCGGTGAAAATAGCTTCTCTGGCATGCAGAGGGAGTTATGATGATTGTGGTGTGAGAAGCCTCTGCAGCCTTCTGGTTCAGCTGTACTGAAAGCAAATGGAACACTATGCTTAAAAACAAATATGACCCCAACCAAGGAGACACAGTACATTTTTGCATTTGTTTCTTTAAAAAAACCACACACACCACAGTAATTAACCATACATGAGAGCGACTGACATCAAATGACATCAAAGAGTGTTCATAACTGCTGCTTTCTCTGCCAAATTCAAGCTCCCAGGCAATCTCACTAGGACCAGGCTGCATAATTCCACTCCTGACTGGCCAAGCAAACATCAGGGTTGGACTAACTTTGTATGCATTCACTTTACATCTATTTTTATTTTCATGCAGCACTCTGCCCCCCCCCCCCCCCAAATGGAAACAGAACAAAAATGCAAAACACACACACACATAGACCAGCCCCCAAACCACCCACACATATTTGAACAACCAATCTAACCAGAAAGAACTTAATAAACCCTTCCTTTTCTTTCCCATAAGTTTTTCAAAATTGTTTGGAAAATGAGGGGGAAAATCAACCTTGTTGCTCAGTATGTCTATCCCAATGAATTAGAGAGCCAACACTAAAAGCCCCTTCTTTTTCACAAACCATACACAAATTGTATATCTCAATTTTAATTTTATTTGTAAAAAGCCACAGTTGTGTAATTACTTTTCTAGGTTGCCAATACCCACATTTATCTCATCTGCATAATGTAAGCCCATTCTGCTTACAAGCCATTAGTGACATCTGAAGAAGCACTTTAGTTGTGTTTTTAAATGCTTGAAAGGTGGAGACCCCTGGAGATAGCTAGCAATTACTGCTGCATTCAGGCACCCATTTGGTTGCCTTGTGCAGCTGCTGTCTGTCAGAGGGCAAAAAAGAGACGGCAACTTGCTACTTGTTGCTGCTGCATAATAACTTCAAAAAGGCCAAGTGTCCTGTGTGTGACTCTGTCTATAGGCAATGGTGTAGTGGTAAATTTTCAAGTACAGATGCTCATCAATACAGACTCACTAACTACATCTACAAAGATAGTCCAAAAATGCAGGCAGCTGGTCTGACCCACATCAACAAATCAATTCTAGCATTTTTCACATCCTCAGGAACAGGTCCTTTGTAAAACAAATGGGTCATAATTGCCCATTCAAGACCACGACATTACAAAATATTTTGCATTACAACAGTGATAGCTCAAAATAACATACTGTTTTGGGAAAGATACATTTTCTCCCCAGCTGTTGTGCTGCTAAGCTCTGATGGAACAGTAAAGCCAAACATCATCATCCCTGATAATTAAAATGTTTTGTAGCTCCCACCCTGCATGTCCTCATTCCATTGTACCAATGTCTGTAGACTAGAAGGTGGGAAGAAGGACACAAATTTCAATTTTCTAGATACTGTTTGACTGCAACTCACATCAGCACTACTCAGCATGAACTGCGAGATGGTGAATGCAACATCTGAAGGACTAACAAGCTTCCCATCCCCGCAGCAGGTGTGTGCCAGACACTATATAGTCAGCTCACCTCATCTGGAGTAAGCAACCTGTGCCCCTTCAGGTGTTTCCGACTATAACTGCCATAATGTCTGATCATTAGATGGGCAGAATTTGTGTAAGGTGTAGGGGAAAACAAATAAATTGAAGGCACTGGATTGCCTATCTTAAATAAGCTAAAGTCTATAAATAACTATCTCACCAGCTTGCTAGAATTATGCCTTTTAATTATATGATAGACTCATAGAACCATAGAGTTGGAAGAGACCACAAGGGCCATTGAATCCAAGCGGGAACACCGATCACCCACAACAGATGGCCATCCAGCCTCCATTTAAAAACCTCCAAAGAAAGAGACTCCAACACACTCTGAGGCAGCATATTCCACTGTCAAACAGCTCTGACCATCAGGAAGTTTGTCCTAAAATTTACGTGGAATCTTTTTTCCTGTAGTTTGAATCAGTGTCCCCTTGTCTTAGTCTCTGGAGCCATGGAAAACAAGTCTGTTCCCTCTTTGATATGTCATCCCTTCCATTATTTAAGCATGACTACCATGTCCTCTCTTAACCTTCTGAGGTAAAGCTCATCCCTCGATTTACTACTAGAATTATCTGCTCACACATGTATCTACACAGTCAATGGGATCTTCCTCAGAGGCCTTCAGCAGGTCCTACCCATCAAAGGTGGGTGAGACACTTTTTACTGGGGACTCTATACCTTTGGAATTTCCTGGTCAAGTAGGCTGACATGGTGGCAAGTACCAGGCAAAGATCTTATTAGTTTAGACTCTTCAGGGAGTGCTTAAATTTTTAAAAAATCCATTTGGCATTATAGACTTAGTTTGTCTTATGTATTTTACTGATGATTTTCACTACATATTGTTTATTTTCACCTTAATTTGAAAGCTGCTCCGGGAATATTTTAGGCCTGAAAGGCTGAAGCCCTTTAGAGTGAAAAGTGCAACTGCCTCCCAAGGCCACCCATACATTCTGACTTTCAAACAGACTTCAAAGAACTATTTTTAACTGCAGTTTCTTCTTATGTTTTGTGTGTAGGCTGGCCATGGACTGATGGTTAATTTTATGCTGGTTTAAAATGGTGTTCTTAATGGGTTAATTAATTTTAGGCATTTTTTAAGTTTAATTCTTTTTCTCCCTGCAAATTTTGTAAACAACTGTTTTAAATTATTGCAATGATGTTTTATAGCTTTGTATTGTTACGCAAGCTGGGAATTTTGGGAGGCAATTTTGCCAAGTTAACCACAATATGCCAGTACATTTCCCTTTGCACTGGCTCCATTTTCTTCATCCATTTTCAGGCCAAATCCAAAACACTGGATTTAACCTGTAAAATCTTAAATGTTTTAGGGTCAGGTTACTTGACGGAGAATCTCCTTATCTACCAAATCTTACAGTCACCATCTGAAGCCCTCTTTCAGATCATCTGGCAAATAGTTATAAGTTACAGGGCATTTTCCATGGTGGTACACTGCCTCATTGAGTGCCTACATTATAATCTTTTTAATGTTAGGTGATTTTCTTTTTTAACCAGGCATTTCAGAAAACATTTTAGTGCTTTTATATCAGGGGTGGGTGCACAACTGGACTGCATGTGATTATGTGAGGTCATGTTTGTGCCCCCCAGGAATTAAAATGCTTCAAAATGTCCTCTACAGATATATGGAAGGCAATTTCACTACATTAGGAAAAGGTTGGGTCAATTAAGGCCCCCAAAAGGACTTCTATGCATGTCTTATTAAAAACAGGCCTCTCCAGGGACTAAAATGGCCACAAATGGTTGAAAACTTGGCAAAAATACCCTCCGTGTCTCCTAGAGAGTGTTTATGGAATTTGGGGGCAATTTTCTTATCCTTTTCCAGCAGCAGATACAGTGAGGATACAGCCCCCCAAGTGTCTTAGTTGGGTCTAAAGCAGTTTTTCCAGTCATCCCCTCTTGTATCCCCTTTTATTTTATTATTTTAATCCATTTGTATATTACCATACAGAGTAACAGAGTTCTAGTATATACTAAAATAATTACTTATAAAGTATACATAATTTTATTTTATATTAAATTATATTTCAGAAAAATATAAAAGTAAAATCAGCCTGGCAAAAATATAATATGCCCACACGCATTCACATGCATTGCTATGTTGTATGAACAAAGCTAAGGAGGTGGGAAATAATACAGTACCTTCTTGGTTAAGCCGTGATTTGATTTTTGGAACACATAATTACTATCCTTTTATCAATCCAGGAAAACAATGACTTGGACAATCCTCACTTTAGTGTTCAGAGTGGAACATAGCACTACAGTTCTGTGGTGTGAATGGGTCCCCTCATTGAATTGGTGCCTTCTGAAAAGGACTCACATTTATTCCCCCAAAGGATCAAATTGTTCTTCCCTGCCTAACTGGAAATGTTGGGAAGCCTATGACTTCTGGCTACCTTTGAGTCCTATGGTTTTATAAAATGCTACCCACCACTTCCAGGCCTATCCACCCGCAGACCTCAGAGGAATAGTTTACAAAAATATGCAGTTATGTAAAAGATCAACAATTTTTCTTCTGCACAACAGAGGTAGCATATCAAATTTCTGATTTCTTTAGAAAAAGAAATCGCATTAGAAACTGAGCTCGCAAATCAAAATAAATCCATGCCTGTCTGGCTCTCCGATCTACTAATTCAGCATCTTTGGGGTTTGTTGTTCTTCCATTTTTTGCTGCCCTTCATGCTCTGCCAAAGCCAAATAAAACTATAAAACAGCTTCAGATGATTAATACAAGAACAATGAGAAATGTAACCTTTCCAGTATCAAATGGCATTATCAAGCACCCTGATTTTAAAAAGATGTTTTGCATTATTAGAATATGAAACAGGTTAGGCTAAAGCTAATACAAAAGAAAAGAACAAAAAATATCATTCTTTGTCAGTCCTTCATGCCGACACCTGTAACCAGATGTTGTATTAAAAGTAAGTCAGAAAAAAAGAGGTTGTATAATCTAACTCAGAATAAAGAACCAAGTTGCAAACTCATGAATAAAATGACTAAACTGTTTTAATATAATTTAAAGAATAAGTACCACTGTGGTGTCGTGGTCTGAGTGTTGGACTATGACTCGGGTTCAATTCTCAGCTAGGCCATAAAACCCACATGGTGAGTTTGGACAAGTCACATTCTCTCAGCCTCAGAGGACAAACCTCTGAACAAATCTTGCCAAGTAAACCCCATGTTAGGGTCGCCATAAGTTGGAACTGGCTTAGAATCATAGAATCATAGAGTTGGAAGACACCACAAGGGCCATCCAGTCCAACCCCCTGCCATGCAGGAAATTTCAATCAA
Source organism: Sceloporus undulatus (assembly GCF_019175285.1). Taxonomy (NCBI): domain Eukaryota; kingdom Metazoa; phylum Chordata; class Lepidosauria; order Squamata; family Phrynosomatidae; genus Sceloporus; species Sceloporus undulatus. The sequence continues at coordinate 23,491,705 of NC_056527.1, forward strand.
AGGATCCCTGACAGATGGCCATCCAGCCTCTAAGGAAGGAGACTCCAATACACTCTGAGGGAGTTTGTTCCACTGTCGAACAGCTCTTACTGTCAGGAAGTTCCTCCTAATGTTGAGGTGGAGTCTTTTTTCCTGAAGCTTGCATCCATCCTAGTCTCTGGAGCAGCAGAAAACAAGCTATCTCCCTCCTCAATATGACATCCCTTCAAATATTTAAATAGGGTGATCATATCACCTCTTAACCTTCTCTTCTCCAGGCTAAACATCCCCAGCTCCATAAGTCTTTCCTCATAGGGCATGGTTTCCAGACCCTTCACTAGATTAGAAAGCTGGGCCAAAGCTAACAAAATGAAATTCAACACGGAGAAATGTAAGGTACTGCACTTAGGATGGAAAAATAAAATGCACAGATATAGGATGGGGGACACCTGGTTGAACGAGACTACATGTGAAAGGGATCTAGGAGTCCAAGTAGACCACAAGCTGAACAAGAGTCAACAGTGCGATGAGGCAGCTAAAAAGGCCAATGCAATTTTAGGCTGCATCAATAAAGGTATAGTGTCTAGATCAAGGGAAGTAATAGTGCCACTATAATCTGCTTTGCTCAGGCCCCACCTGGAATATTGTGTCCAGTTCTGGGCACCACAATTTAAAAAGGGCATTGAGAAACTGGAGTGTGTCTAAAGGAGGGCGACTAAAATGGTGAAGGGTCTGGAAACCATGTCCTATGAGGAACGACTTAAGGAGCTGGGGATGTTTAGCCTGGAGAAAAGAAGGTTAAGAGGTGATATGATAGCCCTGTTTAACTATTTGAAGGGATGTCATATTGAGGAGGGAGCTAGCTTGTTTTCTGCTGCTCCGGTGAACAGGACCCGGAGCAATGGATGCAAGCTACAACAAAAGAGATTCCACCTCAACATTAGAAGGAACTTCCTGACAGTAAGGGCTGTTCGACAGTGGAACACACTCCCCTGGAGAATGGTGGAGTCTCCTTCTTTGGAAGTCTTTAAGCAGAGGCTAGATGGCCATCTGTCAGGGATGTTTTGCTTGAGAGTTCCTGCATGGCAAGGGATTGGACTGGATGGCCCTTGTGGTCTCTTCCAACTCTACGATTCTATGATTTTAGTCATCCTCCTTTGGACATGCTTCAGTTTCTCAACATCCTTTTAAAACTGTGGTGCCCAGAACTGGACACAATATTCCAGGTGGGGCCTGACCAGATTTGAAGGCACACAACAATAAATAATAAATATAGACATCAGAAAAATCTACACAAACACAGTAAAAAAGGGGAAATAAAATTTGTTATAAATACATAATACATAGGATTCCTTATGGAAAAATAAACATTTTTGTAGCATGAGAAGGATGTAATCCTATGCAAGGGAAGGTCAGCAGGTATTAAAATGAGAACATTGAATTTCAAGAGAATAAATATTGAACACCCAATTTCCTGAAGCTTACTCTCCAAAGGAGTAATGCAAAAATGAAGAGAATGTCGCTTCATGTGATTAATTCCCAACACCACCATCCTGGCTCTTCATGTAGCAAGATGCAAAGGGAACCATCTAACTAAAAGATTGTATGTACAGCGCTGTGTAAATTTACAGTGCTTTATTATTATTATTATTATTAATAATAATAATAATAATAATAATAATAATAATAATAATAATAATAATAATATAAACAGAAACACAATGCATTTGAATATGTTCCCATATGGCAGTAGACATCTCACTGTATTGCAGCCTTGGAAATGGTGCTTAATAGAGGAAAAGGGCAGTGATATATCAAGGGGTAGACATCAAGGCTCAAATGGTAGGCCCTCTAGCGCACCTCACAGAGAAGCAGGTGATAGGAGGGTGCAACAAACACACCAGAAATTAGGTCTTGGGCCAGTAACAGCTCACTGAACAGCCTTTCTGCCTTCTTTTTCTTCTTCATATTATTATTTTTAAAGAAACATTTTACAGTCAGTGGCAGGCAGCCAGAAGTATACATGCTTACAGATACTCCTTTTATTACTCTTACTATCAAAATATGTCCCCCTTTCATAGAACAAAGTAGTGCTTATTCCCCACTAAACATATGTAACATCAGGGCAGCAGATGCAAACTCCCTTATAATCCTATAGTCATGCTGAGGTTATGATATAAGTAAGTTTATAGTCTAAAACTGTGCATGTGCAGAGTACGGTGGGCCCTTGCTTTATGTGGGGATCCGTTCCGGACCTCTCCCACGTAAAGCAAATAACGTGTAAGTTTGAGCCCCGTTATATCCAAGGGGGCTCATGCTTGTGCGCACCCATTTCTCAGGCGGCTTCAGCGTATGCTGAAAGTCACCTATAAGGAGCCCACATATGGTGCGGGCTCACTGTATTATTATTTTATCTACGTGAGAGTGAGGAAACAGTTCTTGTTTCCTCTAACATGGAAGCAGTTGTAAAGCATGGTAGAAGGGTGGGGCACAGAGACAGGAGTTAAGAAATATTAGTTATGCAAATAGTACACAAGGAAAGTCCAGGCAAAACCATTAAATCTGGGATCGAAAACATGATTGGGAATTGGAGAACTAGTGGGCTACATATGGCCCATGGCCATTTTTGCAACCCACAAAACTCCCAAACTTTCTATCACTCACAAAAAATGTTTTCCTCAGAGACTCTGGGAGTATTGCAGTTCCAGAAGCCTCTAGCACAGACCTCAGCATTTTATTTTAATTATCTCCCAACCACTGTTGTTTTTTTTAAATGAATGCTTTTTTTCCCCAGTCACTAGTTTCACTGGGAAAGAATGGTGCAACCTGTTGCAACTCCAGGAGGAGGCAGAAAATTCCCCCACCCCAATAGACTCTCCAAAGTTTTCTAAAACTATCTAGGAACTAACTGGGAGAAGACTAACGAGTGAGAATACAGCTTAGGGATATATCATACACATTACATATTAAGGCCTGACACTTAAGCCCAAGGGTATTCAGTTCCAAAAAGAAGAAGAGGAGGAGGAGGAGGAAGGGAGGGAGGAAAGGAGGGTATTGAGAAGAAAGCAAGCAAGCACACAAGCAAGCAAAGAGAAAAAATAATCCAAACCCTAGACAGCCACATGTTCTCAATCTCTACATTACAACAGACTTTTACCTTGACACAAAAGTCCCCAATGGACTTCAGTTTCCAGAAGTCACAACCAACATAACCACTAGTAAGGGAATGTGGGAACTGTAGATCAAAACGCCTGAAAAGTTCTCAGCTCTGGTTTTGTGAGCTGGTGTGTTGACTGAAATACTTCACAGCACATTATTTTATTATTTACATATTGCATTTATATTCCACCTTTGTCCCAAAATGGGATCCAAGGTGGCTGGTGATGAGATCTTGAAGAATACAATAAAAATCTGCACAGCATTTAACAACTTCAATCCCATTAACAGTGTTAAATCTCAGGATAAATCAGTGTTGGGCAACATAAAACCATCCAGATGATGTTGGGTTGAAGTTCCCTTCACCACTAGCAATGCTGGCAACAACTGATGGGAGTCACAATCCAGGAATCTACTCACACCCTGCTGGTATAAACCGGGGGCTGGAGAGGCAAGGAAGTTGAAACTAGGCCTTTAAGAGAAGGTGCCCCAAATCACTCCCTACAGACAGTCAATCTTCACAGAGATGGATGTTCAGCATCAATAGGCAAAATAAAGCAACATGTAAACCTCAAGATCGCCAGTGATGGTGGCAGTGGCCAGAAAGAGAAACCTAGAGGTGATGAGTTTACTCTGGCCTCAACTGACCAGAGGAGGAAGACCACTACATCAACAGCCTTGAAAGGCAACTCTCCTAATACTTTAACTCCTCTACCTCTGAAACCAGCTTGAAAACATTCCCTGGTTGGCCCAGACTGGCCACTGAAGGGCACATGACTTGCAGGGGTACCCTCTGTGTGTAGGTCAAAGTGTGAAGTTGGTGGTGGGAAAAGTGCTGGTTGTCTTCAAAGACTACAATGACTTCTGGGATCCTGAAGGAATGAATGAACCTCTGGGTGTGCCGCCCCCAACACATTGAAAATTCAACTGGGCCCATATGCTTGGCTATGGTTGACATATGTACCAACATATATAAACAGAACTCTTTCATATCACGGGAAATCCTGGTTCTCCCAGGTCTGCACATGAGATCCATTTGTGCATTAGCCAAACATAGAGCTGCTGTGATGTGTGGTTGGTGCTCATGCTAGTTGGCAGTCAAGAAGGCTAGATTTGTGAAAGTGAGGCTTTGTGAACAAGTTTGTTTTAAACTGCTGTAACCCACCTGGCATCCTAGATTGGTAAAAAAGTGAAATATAAATATAACAACAACAGCCCAGTAAACTGTGTGCAATGATTGATCCGTGCTGGAGTGGGAAAAGTGTTCCCCCTGACATACAGATGAACTACAATTCCCAACATTCCTCGCTGGTCACTATGACGGCTATGGCTCATTTGATTTCCAGTTCAACATCATATCCACTTTACACACATCTGTTGCAGCCACTAAATTGTAGATCACTAGCATGCAACGGTGACCAATCTTCCCATTGCTGCCAGAACTCTATGGTTACTATTCAGGGTCACTCTGTCCTCTACAAATGACATAAACAAGCCTTAGGGACTAATTTTATGTCTGCAGGCCCACAGGCAGGCAGGCAGGCAGGAAGAAAAAAAAATCAAATCAGCAGTGGCCAAAAATACACTTCCAATTTTTTTTAAATGTTTTTCTCTTCATATTTTCAAAAGATACAGAATAACCCTGCAACCACATTACAAAGTAAATTATAATTCTCAGGGACTCCTACAAGTAGCATTTCCCCCTTTGGCTGATATTTTTTTAGCCAAGGGATTCTTGGGGGGGGGGGAGTCCAAGATGGGCCCATGGGCTGCAAAGACAGACTTGGGCCCTTATGAGCTGCCAAGATCTCCTCCCTTGCTTTACAATAATGGAGGTGAAGAACCAATCACCTGGCTGACCATTGATGTCCAGTTCCAAAAGGCAGCACAGACTGGCATATTTGGGGGCACTATACTAGTGTAGGTAGTTGTGGCAACAGGAAAGAGGCTGCTCAGAGCCAGCAGATTTTGTCTTATCTCCTGACAGCTTGCGTTGTCCTGGAAAAAGTAGTCGCTAGTACAGTGCACCATCAGAAAGTCTTCCTCAGGGATTTGAACTATGTTGGATTGCAACTCCTATCATCCCCAACCTACACAACGTACAGATGGGGGAAGATTGATACCAACTGGTCCTTCCCACTCTTCACACTGACATGCAACATTTGTATTTTCCATTTGTTTTTCCCTAGTCATACCTCAAATGGTATGTTATCACTTCTTACATTTTGAAAACAGCTTCATCTGGATTCCACTGAGGATTCTGTGGATTGTCATCAAAAAAGTTGGAAAAGAAAGGACATTCCTCTACCCCATCCATCTTTAGACTCACTATATTTCATAGCAGTTCGATTTAAAGCTGCATTATTAAGATCTGGATTCCCTTTGACTGCAGAGTAGATAATGAACAACCCGCTCATTTTATTATCCAGCTCAGCTCACAAAAATATCCCCTACACACCAGGGACTTGATTTTTTTTTTTAAATCACTTACAGAAGTACCTGGATGCCTTCAAATTCAGAGGAGGGGGATTACAACTGATTATATACTGTATTTTGATTTTTGAAAAATTTGAGAGAGAACATTTCAGTGTTCCTCCAGGCTACATGTAAAATTATAGCTTTGCTTTCTCAAAATTGCACCAACTTCATCTCTTAACCTACAATGCCTTTATAAAAAAGCAACATCCTACTAAATTCTTTAGCCCCATAGGAATTTTGCAGCTCATCACAGGCAAGGCTTCTTACCTTACATTCCTCCAGTAAATTCACTTTTTTTCCTAGTCAAGTCTTGTAGGTAACGTAACACAAAAGCACTCGCATCTAATTGTGCCCTTCAAGTCTTCCGAAAACCGACCTGACATGCTTCTGTTTTACTAAAAGAAGTTTTAGCCAAAAAAATAAAGAAGTCTAAAGGAGGAGGGGCAGGAAAACCAGCCTTCTCGTTCAAAAGATTTCACGGCCATTTAAAGGCTTTTGCTTTCACTGCACAAAAGTTAAATCTGAGCATAGAAGGCATTCCCTCACCATCCCGGAAATCAGCATAACCAAAACCAATTCTGAACTGACGAAAAATGCTTCTTCCATGTGTTCTGCTTGGCAGACACCGTGAGCCATTGCAAGGAAACACGTGATGTTTATAAATACAATATGGCTCATGTTGTCATAACCTCTCAATGACAAAGCACCAGGATAAAGCAGACAGCAGTGCAGTGGGAAAGATGAGGTTTGTGTCCTTTGGGCAGTCTAGAGCCAGCAGACATGCATTCATGTCTGCCCCCATGGTAAACATGAGTTTTTATTAGAAATAGGAAGATCTGCAAAGTGCCATATGGTACCTTTTAAATACATTGTTGAGTAGCCTCAGTCATACCAGATTTCCCAGAACTAATTGCTTAAATATCTGCTTTGCATGCCAGATATAGTTCCAATGTTGCAATTCCAGTGGAACGGACTTGACAGTACTCCCATTTGATGGGATTGCACTCCATTCTGGATAATTAAGGAAGGAAAAGGAAAGGGTTGATCTGGGGGGATTTGTCTGGCTTCCTTTCCTTAAAAAAGCACACACATGTCCCAAATACTAACATTTTTTCACCTTGCGTTATTTATTGTCATCATGGCCTGCTTCCAGGAAGCATCTGGGAGCCTTCCAATAAGACTTTGGGCTCTGCTCACACAGAGTTCCGTATGGTCAGTAAATCCCATGGAGTTCTCAATCATGATCTATATCATAAATGCTAGATGGCAACCAGGCTATTGGCCTTGTGTCCTGTTTTTGGAGACTGTGGAGGCATTTGGTTGGCCACTGTAGGAAAGAAAATGCTTGGACTAGTTGGGCTTTCCTTTCACGGGCACATAAAGAAGTGCACTGCTTCCCACTTGTACAGGTGCATATGCTATTCCTTTGCAGAAGAGAAAAACTTCCCAGTAGCACCAGTCCAAGAAATCCTGCCTGCTCAGCTTCAACCATGAAAAACCTGCATAGCTTCAGACCTCACACACCAAGTATACCTATAACTGCTCAAGCATTTAGATCTATAAAAGGATGGGCCATCCCTTATGGACTTTAGCACACCAGGCGCACAAATCACCCAAATAGCATTGTGCATGAAACACAAACATATCAGATTGGGGACACTCATTATCACATAGCTATTCAAAAGTGCAATGGTGTGGCTTCTGTCCCAGCCTCTGTCTTCTGCACACTATACATAAAAATAATAATAACTGGCCTCCATAGCCTCGCTTCCTTGCCCTAACAACTTTTCAGTGTGTCCTTCGGTTTGATTTTTTTAAAAATTTTCTGTAAAATTTTTTTTTACAGAGCTCCAAAGACATAGGGTGAGATCTAAATCTCTCAGTGTTTATCAACACCTGTTATGTCAGTTATTCTGCAACTAGTAGTAATGGAAGGACCTGGGAGCATTGATGTGCATGTGGAGTGCTGTAAAAGGAGAGGATGCCCCGTTCTCTTATTCATCTATTTCTACAAGGTTTCTGCATGAGGATACTCAATACATTATGGGTCATCCAGTTCAATGTGCTTATGGAGTACATAATCTACACACATCAAAGTTTTGTGGCAATAATGAATTGATCTAAGTCTATAGATGCTGGGTACACTAAAGGCATTATGGGATACCCAATTCCATAGTCCTGAGACTTTTATAAATCTCGAGAGGGAAGAACTGGGTGCGTGGAGACTGCTTCCATCTCTATATTCTCTTGCAAATATTTTGCCAACAGCTTCTCCTAGCTGGGTTCTGAAAATAAGAGATAATCCCAGATGTGAGGAAATGAGCAGAGGGAGAGAAGTTACGTATGAGCACAGCTAATGAACACAAGCATATTAAAAAAAAACCTCTCTTATATTTGGGAGTTATAATCAGAAAAAATAACCATTTATTATTTCATAAGAACTATGATAAAGTCTGGAAAGAAATTAAAAGAGACTTAGAAAAAATGGGGAAAGTTAAATTTATCCCTTTTGGGTAGAACTGCAGTAATAAAAGCACATGTTTTGCTAAGGCTTTTATTTCTTTTCAAATGATCCCTACTATAGGAAATTGAATCCCTTTTGTGCAATGGCAGAAAGAGATTGTCAAATCTGCCAGGGAAAGAAACCCAGAATAAAATTTAAAATGTTTTACAATGCTAATGAAAATGGGTGGTTTGAGAGACCCTCATGTCAAATTGTATTATGCAGCCTGTCATTTTGAATGGCTGAAGGAATGGATATAACTCAGATGTAGGGCTTTAGAACTTGAAAGCCATGATTTAAAATTTGGTTGGCATGATTATCTTTGGTATGATAAAGTTAAGGCACATGCTGGATTTAAAAATCACTATATTAGAAAGGCTCTCCGGGAACAACTATAAATAGATTTTTTCCTAAGATAATATTAGCCACATCACCACAGGAAGCCTTTTTGGGGTTAAAAGTTGGGATAAAAGTTGGATATAGTTGCACTATGATGATCTTTTGTATTTTGAAGAAGAAAGCTGGAGGTTTATAGAGATAATTCTTATGGAAGGCAAAGTTCTTATGGAAGGCAAAATTGGTTTGCTTACATGAAACTTAAGGACAGGTTGAATACAGACAGGAGAAATTCAGGCATAGATGTTAGAGAAAATGAGTTTTATTTAACGTTGTGTAAAGTTGATGATCAATAATTTAAAAAGCATATAAATAGCTTCTGAAACTAGAGACAGAAGATGAGGCTGTAAAAGAGTACATGATGAGATGGCCCAGCATTTTGGTTATGATGTATGGGGAAAATTTGTTCTAAAGATATAAAAAATTACTTTGTGCAATTGTTTAAAAGAAAACCTGTATAAGATAATGAATAGACAGTATTTAACACTAAATTCCCAACCTGACCTCACGAAGGATACCCACATCTGCCTTAATGGTCCTCTCCACCTTGATTATTTTCAACTGTGTTCTTGTTGGAATTTTAATGTGTATTTTTATTATTTTAAAGATGGGAGGGTTTTGGAGTTGATATAAATTCTTATTGTTTCATTGTAATTTTATTTCTGTTGTAATCCCGCCTCGATCTGCAGGGAGAGGCAGGAAAAATAAATAAATAAATAAATAAATATTATTATTATTAAATAACCTGTTGAAATTGTCTCAAAATGTTTCACACCAATGTTTGGGGTATCAAGCTGAGGACACCTTGTTTCATAGTTTTATAAATAAAGTTTAATTATAATAATAATAGTTGGCAGGTACCATGGGCTGAGGGCTATATTTCAGAGAAAAGAACGAGTAAAAACCACCTCTGAGTATACTTTGCCCAAGGAAACCCTATGGAAATCATTTGAACACCCTAAGTCGACAGATGACTTGAAGGCGCACACACAGGTTAAGGGCCAAAACAGATGGCTGTAAGGGGGCGGCTTAACACTGCCCCTTTGACTGCCAGGTTGTGGCTGTGGAAACTGCATGCCACGCTATGACCCGATGTTTTTCTGCTGGAAATAGAAGTGGCAGAAAGCTGCTCCTTTTTGTGCCAGGGAAAAGGAACCTTTGCTGCTGCTGCCAGGATGCGTTCAGACCCCCACTGAGCATGCACAAAGATCCCAATTCGAATCAAGTTGAATCTGCACGGTACATCCTGGTGTGGTAATACAATGTGCATTCACTCTGCTTTGCTTGAATCTGCATCACATGACTTGCTTGGAATCGAACTGACTCCGCTTCCCCCTCGATTCAGAAGGGCAACAGAAAGGCAACCAGGTGTGGTAAAACATCACATTTTAACATGAATTTGCATTGCTAGACAGAAGCGACTCTGGATCTGGTGTGGAAAAAATCACTTTTTGCGTTGCTAGAACAGGAGTGACTGCGGATCTGAGCTGCAACCCCCTCCCCCCACGTGTGATAAGGGCCTTTGTCTTGGAGCTTAAAGCACTATCTTGTGTTCATGAGGTGGGGGTGAGGGTCAAAGAGTTAATTAGAGAGAGAAAGGAAAGACCCCAGGCATTATATCATACCTCAAGGCATTTCTGAATTTAATTGAAGAGATATAAAAGCTCTCCTGATAAATTTCACTGCTGTTCTTATTAAACTCCCATGGAAATTCCTTCAATATGTCTGAAAAAGAACGTCACATTTCAGTTTGAGTTTTGCTTTCAGGAAAATTTATTGGCAGCTCATTTAGAGTTATGGCATTTTCCATCTACACAACCCAGTTGCTTCCATTTACATTGGGTTATTTCTGCTTCCTTAGAATTTTCTAAAACTACCGTATTATTTTTCAAACTTCTTTTTGGGTCCTGTCTCCATGTAACTCCTCTCCCCAGCCTCCTGTTCATTCCCTCCATCCCTGTCATCTACCCTTCCGAGCAACGGAAGTAATTGGGGCAAAATTGCAGCGCAGCATCATGGGAAATTTGCCTTTGGAGGTTTGGGGGGGTGTATCGGGAGGGAAGCAAAGTTGCATTCCACACTAGACCAATTCGGAGTGAAATTGAAGTGAGCTTGAATGTGAATTCTGTGAATTCACTTTTGTACCAAATTCACTTTGGATTCACTGCGGAAGCACCACGGAAGGAGTTCCCATAGAAATGAATCGCATGTGATAACACATTCACATTATGCCGTGAATCTGCATCGTTGGACCCGCAGTCACCCCGGATCTGAGCTGAAAAATTTCCACAAAGCTCTGTGTGATATACAGTACTCCAAAGAAAGAGCAAGTGTAACCCAAAAACCTAATCTCAGCTTCCTTGCTTGAGCCAGCACAGGGATGGCATTATATCAGGATTCCCTAACTGTAAGGTAACATACATGCACAGCTGTCTTCACTCCAGTCTCAGGGGCCATTAAAACTTGATATATGATCTCCTTGTTGAAAATGTTTCTCTCTCTCTCACACACACACAAACACGTGTGTGTGTGTGTGTGTGTGTGTGTGTATATATATATATATATATCACACCTGCACTATTTTTAGCTTTCATCTTCTAGTTTTTTCTCTCTCTCTATTAGACAGATAGTTCCATCTCGCACCCATTCATCTGCATAACTTTTATCAAACAGATGAAATCTGGAAAAAGAACAGCAGAATTAAGGACATTGTCATGCAAATTTACCAAATTTTGTCACACTTGAACCAATAACTGAAACTTGGTTATTCTTCAGATTTTGGACTTGGCAATGGCGTTCTCCATTGAAAAACGCATACAAAATGTGTACAATAGGGGGAAATGCACAGAATAGAATGTATAAGTAAAAATTGTGCACAATATTGTTGTTCATACAAAATATTAAGTACAATATTAAGGAACTATTAGGAAAAATGAACCTAAACATACATACATCATTATATGGAAACTTTTTTTTAAAAAACCTAACGTTTAGAAAGAACAAAACTTGAAATTAGAAAATTGAAAAATACAGAGAGATCAATTTTGGGCATTCCTATACAGCACTTTATTAAGCTTCTTAGAATAGATTGCTTAGCTATGGCTACTTGTTCCACACTGAATCAATTGCTTTGCTCCTCATTCATTAGTTTTGATGCCCTCCAGAGAAAAGAAGGAACAGGGGGCCAAATTCACATTCCTAAACTCATATGGCCATTTGCATTGATTTTGCACAACCAGTTTTCATTTCGCACTCAGTGCAGCCATCAGATAATACGGCTTTGTTTCTCATAATCTGGTTTGCAGTACAGTATAAACATGGATGCTACCGAGCTAGTCATATAATCATTTCTGACTGGAGAAAATGTGCAACTTTCTACCTACTAACTATTGTTTATGCAACACTCTTAACTCAAAAAGTGTTTTCAAGTTACATTTACCCTCAAGATGACCCAACAAAGTAGGGCATTATTTTTTGGCATCATAGATGGCAAGGAGAACAGCAGCTTGCCTGAAGTCACATAACCATCCAGTGGCAGAGGTGGAATTTAAAGCCTGCTCTATGAATTCCATAGCTTTAAAGCAGCCTTAGTCAAAATGGTACAGGTCCCATCATTTAGGGCTGGGAATTACTGGTGAGGTAATCCACCACATCTGAGATCATCCAGTTGGATGGCGTGTTTACTTCAGTTCAAACTATACTCCTAGGAACACTGAAACCTATCACAGGATCTTTATTATGAAAATGTATAGTGGCTATCAGTACATTGGTGTTATGTGCCTTCAAGTTGTTTCTGACTTATGGCAACCCTAAGGTGGAACCTAAGATGGGTTTTCTGGAGCTGAGAGTGTATGACTTGCCCAAGGTCACTCAGTGAGTTTCCATGGCTGAGCAGGGAATCAAACCCTGATCTGCAGAGTCCTAGTCCAATACTCAAAACCACTATAGCATGCTGGCTTTCTCCAGTCCATTACTGACTGCTAATAATTTGCTTCAATAAACAGATCTCTTGGAAAGATAGCTTTCAACCACATGAGAACTGCTTCATGAAAACTGTTTCAAGTACTTAAATACATTATCGTCTTCCCTCTTCTTCCCCTTCCTCAGAATTACTGTTGTAAAATCTTAGAAATTTTGCCCACAGAGAGAGCAGCTGAGCTTACTCATGGGGAAAATAATAAAGTTACCAAGTGGAACTTGGTAATAATAATAATAATAATAATAATAATAATAATAATAAATGTGTAAAAACTTCTCACAATTCTGGTGATGGAATCAGAAGATGACGATGAAGATTAGCTATTAATATTTTTTAGATATTTCCTAATCTACTCCATCACCAAAGGCTTACCAACAACAAAATTAACCTCATTCTTACCTATCGCCCAATTTCATTGTTTTTAGAAAGAAACTGATAGCCAAATAACTGGAAGAGTAGAGGGGCTCAGATATGCAAATCAATAAGATAAGGCAGCGAAAGAAGAAATGTGGTGGGAAATAGTTTTCTCATAAGTAAATAGATGCAGTGACAGAGAAGCCTAGGCATAGCTTCAGAGAAAATGCTTATTATTTTTGTGTTATTTTCACTATTCCAAAAAGAAAAAGAAAGAAATCAAGGAAGCAAGCAAGCAAGCAATATGAAAGTGGAAAGAATGAGTATTTTATACACTTGTTTAAACAGTAAGTCTAATAAAACATCCTATAGAAAGTACTTCCTACTTACACTCACATTACCAGGGTGTGCTACTTAAGAAATACAGTGGAGAAAATCAGAGAAGCTCAGCTACTCTCTCTGTAAAAGGGACTAAACTGAAAAAGCAAAAGATAAGTAAATAATAAGAGTAGGGAAAGAGGCATATACTGTATGTGTAAAGGCTTACTTTCTGTGTTTGCACTGTCTGGCTCTGGAAAGAAGTAGTCTTCTCATAGTATGATTAAAAATCTCCCATTCACAATGGACCTGGGAATTGTAGTCCAATTCTGGGAGAGGTCATCCAAAAAGTAAATTCTCAATGCTCAGTTTTTTCCCCAAGGTCAATCCTTGACAACTCAACAGACCCTGCTAGTCCTCTTTGCATTTCTTAAAGCAATTAAATCAGGTATTCTCAAAGGCACACACATTTTCCTCTGAATTTCCTTACACTGGGAATCACACAAACAGAAGTCCAACCATCATCATAACTACTGATCTGTAACTCAAGGCGGGGGGGGGGGGGAGCCAAATGCAGTGGTTCAGGGTAAACCTTCCATACCCCCAAATTGATCCTAACAACAGAATTGGCTCTACTGCCAGTCTATTACCCCTGCTTACAAAAAGGCACCATGTTATCAGCTCACATTTCTTTTTCTTTTAAAGCAAACTGGAGGGCCATTAATAGTTTTTGACGGTAGAAAGAGACCCTTTCCTTATCATTAGATACTTTACCTAGAAGAATGATCCTTTTGTGCCTATATTGACATCACAGCTTGGAAAAGTTCCTTTTCTGCACTATGAGTCACAGAATACCCCCGCCATTCTGGCTCGGGGACTCTGGAGCTATAGTTTAAAAAAATCCTTCCTAAGCTCTGGCAGAAATACTGACATGAAAACAGCAGTTTGTTCCATCACCAGTACAGTCAAAGCAAAAGAAATAAATAGCAATGCCCACGCACCTCCATCCATCTTGCCTCTCCCTGTCCTGCTAACGTCTTCCTTGTTTAGCTCAGCAGTCACCTCTCCTCCTCTCCCAGCTCTCCCATTTACTTTCTACAAGTTCACTAAATCCAAGGAAAGCAGGTAAGAATTTCTGCAGCAGCTCTCCGTCCTCCTTCACAAGCTCTTTGGTAATACTTACCTGAAAGAATTGTTGCTTGAATGTGAACGACAGCCCAGCCATCTCCCCAATGGCTGCCCAAGTTTAACTCTGCTTAGCTTGTGAAAGCTAATAAGATCACAGCTCCTCGGAGTGAGCTGGCTGCAGATCAGGAAATGAATTTTCTTGGCAGAGGTGCACATTTTAACATGCCACCTGCAGTGTGACATACCTCCACGGAGTCACCGGAGAGCTCGTCAGAAGTATAGAGAAACTGTTTCATGAAAAGGAACACCTCACTGCCCCATATATATATATATATATATATATATATATATATATATATATATCCCCTGCTATGTTAATAACTTTGGCAATGCTTTAATACACCCAGGCTCAAAATGGAAAGGACTGCAGTGTGCACTCAAAACAGATGCACAATTATAAGCCTATATTTTTACAGGTGTTTTCCACAACTTTTGAATCCACGTCTAAGTCCTATATGACTCTTTTTAAAAACAAAACAAAGCACCAAGCAACCCACTTGCTGGCCATACTTTCATTGGCCTGATACAGTTAATGCATTTTATCCAATAAGAAAGAGAAAGAAAGATGGACAGGTGGCAGGCAAGAAGCCTGCCACCATTTTAAAATAACATTCACTTGCTGGTGAATGTTTGAAGTAGGCAGTTTGTTCTATGCATGGAAGCTCTGTGTACAGTTTAAAGCCCTTCACAACCAGAGTTGTAAATCTCACAGATCTTGTGCCTACAGAACACATTTCCCATGAAAGCCTTTTCCACTTCCAATGCAAGCAAGGCAAGTGGAGACAAAACAGAGGTGTAACAAATGGAGGTGGAGTCAGCAAGGAGGAATGCTCAGTGTGAAAACTTTAGGATTAAGGTACAACCACAGCAACATTAGGGAAGTTGAAGACTTAGAACTACAAAGTTGTTCCATAAGTGTTTAGTCACTAGTAAATCCCACTGACCTCAATGAGACTTCCTCCCATTTAACTGTACAAAAGATTGCAAAGGGTTTTTTGTTAGAGAAAGCTATGCACTTGCTTAACTTTCCCTGTTGAATCCATAAAATAATAAAAATACAAATGTTACAGGGCACAACTAGTCAATGGTGGATCATATCACTAGATAGCTACATATTTGTTCCCAAAAGACAGCAGAGAAACATCTTAAGATTCAAATGTACATGCTCCATCAATCCCTGAGCAAGGGTTAAAGACCTGAGGTGCATTCTATCCACCTCCACTCCCCCCTCCTTTTTTTTGGTTGGCAGCATAAATAACTACAGAAAGTTAAACAAATTACAGAGAGAGAACAGTGGGGCAAGGAAATATACAAATCCATGATCAATATGCTAGCCATGTTTAATTTAAGCAAACATCAACATTCTATTTGGACTGATCAGCCACCTAAAGGGGGTTCCAACTTCTTAGATATCATGCTCTAGTTTCTAATGTCTCCTAGATGCCATTCAGATTTAACAACAAATAATTTTTGGCAAAATAATCAAGATGTAAAATAGAAACACAGGTACATCCAACCTTCGTAAGTACATTCTTTTTTCTTTGGCAACACATTTGTGTTTTCCTGGTACAACAGAAAACAACAATGGGAATTAATGTTATTTGATTACTTACCCTTATGTCTCCATTTACAGCTCTGGGCATGTGATTAAATGCATGTGCAGGATCTTTGTTGTAAACTTTAAGGAAAGATCGATCTTGAATGTTCCTAGAGTATAAAAAACAAACACAAAAATGTATAAATGAAACACCTTAATTTTAACCCTTTGTGTTGCTTATTGTGGAAATTCTGGCTATCTGCTGCTTTTCAAAAGATAAACACACTACCTCTTATTCTTTGAGAGGTATTATCCACTTCCATGCAAATTTTCAGTTTTATTGAAGGTGCTGAGTGTGGAACAAACTATATGAAAGCAGATCAACTTTCAAATTTGCATTACTTTTGGCACAATCTACTTGTTATTTACCAATAAGAAATGAAGATTCACATCCATCTGATATGAAATAAGCACAGAGAATCAAAACAAAACATCAGGGAAAAATGTTCCCTAGGAGGAAAAGAAATAAGCACCCACAATCAAAAGAAAACTTAAAGAAACAAGATTAGTTCCTTAGGAGGAAAATACTTGCTCACATCCCATATATTGTGACCCAAGCGTCATGATACATTAATTACAGTGATTTCAGTAAGCGTTTCTACTGTGTAAATATTCCAAAAATGAACTGCAGATCACTTTAGTGATGTGATCAACATCCAAAAGACAATGGAGGCATTGCTTTGTTTTCATTATTTTTGAAAAAAAATTACCCATGCAAAGTTGGAAGACGAACTTACAATTCACAAAGCAGATCCAATACAACTATTATAAAAGTCAGTTGTTTTTCATTTAGCGTAGAACCTACCTTACAAATAGTTCACAGATCAGAGATCTGGAGCAAAACTTGGTGCAGCAAAAATTGGTCACAAAGACGGCAAAATGTAAACACACTTATGTTCTCAAAACTACGATGCCCCTTTCATTTAACACCAGCAATCTCCTGAGAATTTTCACAAAAGACTGAATTCCTTTGCTCCAGGTGCAGCAACAAGTTTAGTGGGCTGATCTTAATCACTGGGATTATGGTCTGAAGGAGGGGGGAAAACACATGGTGAAGGATTTTTGGACAGGTCTTGTTTCTTTTAAAGTCACACTGCAGTTGGCAATTGCCTTGAATCTGTTACTAGTTAGGACATGTATCACTGAAATTGACTTCAAGCAATCTTGTCAGGAAAAACAGATAGCTGGAGAGGCAGATCATTCCCAGCTGTTAAGAAACATGGGGTTAATTAGACATTTAGCATTAATGAAAGTTAACGTTGAAGGAGAACCACCAAAAAAAAAAGAAGAAGAAAAAGAAAAAACCCTCATATTTATTGGCAATTTAAGCTTTTCGAAACTCAAATGAAAGCCCACACATTCACAAATTGACTAGCATTTTGTGCTATGGTAACATCATGTATCACTGCCTCTTAACACTTTTTAAGGCTGAATTTACACATGTGAAAGAATAAGGAGGCAGTGCTATTTTGGACTGCAGGTGGCAATACCCTTCTGCTTAAAACAGTTCCCCACAAACAGAAAACCAGGGAGAAACATTTAATCCTATCCTTTTCCCTTTGGTGTTAAATCTTCTTCTATGCCCTAAGGTATGTATAAAAATTCTATATGTATATGTATACTGAAGGCCATGCTGCAAAATGTGATCCTCCTCCTGCAATTTGAAATATCCTCTGTTCTACTGTATTCTACATCTTAAGACTCTACTATCTCTCTTTTCCCTCCGCAAGTAGATGACTAAAGCATTGCCTTTTGAGACATGTTAGGCTTGTACTTTGCAATCCTGATGTGTCTCTACCATATTCTACAACCATCTGAGATAGAAGAGGTAACTACTGGAAACAGGGCATTTACAGTAGTAACACCATGATTTTGAACACTGTTCCCAGAGCCTTATCTCATGCCCACTCAGTTTTTTCTCTCTCTCTCTCTCTGTATCTATCATCTGTCTGTCTATTATGCAGACTTCCTCCTCAAGTGAAACATAAAGTGGCTCACAAAAGAAATCAATTAAAACCAAACAATACAATTTTAAAAACAATTAAAATCATCACGTTTAAACAATATAAAATTATGTGAAGTCGAAGGCTTTCATGGCCAGCATCCATATTTTTTTGTGGTTTTTTCGGGCTATGTGGCCATGTTCTAAAAGATTTTCTTCCTGACATTTCGCCAGCATCTGTGGCTGGCATCTTCAGAGAATGCTTGCCTGTGGAACTTAAGACTCTAGCAGGTTCTTATAATGGTCCTGCTTATTTTGAATGCTGTATATTTAATCTAGAAAGATCTTGTAGCACCTTTGAGACCAAATGAAAGAAAAAAGTTGGTAGAATGAGCTTTCATGGACTCGTGCTGCCAACTTCTTTCTTTTTGTTAGTCTCAAAGGTGCTACAAGATCTCTCTATACACTGATTCTATAGACTAACCCGGCTATATCTTTGAATTCCTTCATTATTTTATGTCATTTTTAATGTTTCTATTGAAAGGCCACATGATAATGTATAGTGGGCCCTTGGTATCCACTGGGGTTTGGTTCCAGGATGCCCTGCCTGTGGATACCAAAGTCAGTGGGGGCTCAAGTCCCATGAAATACAATGACAAAGTAAAATGATGCCCCTCATGTGAAATGGGAGAGCCAGCATGGCATAGTGGTTTGAATGTTGGACTATGTCTCTGGAGACCAGGGTTTGAATCCCCACTGAGCCATGAAACCCACTAGATGACCATGGGCAAGTCACACTCTCTCAGTTTGCAATGGCAAACCCCCTTTGAAGAATCTTGCCTAGAAAACCCCATGGTAAGTTTGCCTTAGGGCCGCCCTAAGTCAGAAACGACTTGAAGGCACACAACAGCAACATAACATAAAATGGCAAATTCAAGCTTTGCTTTTTGGAACGTGTGTTTATGTATTCAAACCGTGGATGGTTGAATCCATGGATATGTAGGGCCAATTGTATTTGAAAGGAGGCATATGTAGGATAGAAATAAAAATAATAATCGTTTTTAAAAATGATCAATACATACATCTTATGCAAGTGGTGAATAATTTTGTAACATCTAACATTTCCCCTCCACGTCCTACATTTTGTGGTGCCTTGTCCTTCTTTGTGGTTATGACATCTGGTGACCCTGGAGAGGAAGGGCACACATATGCCCCTCCCTGTAGACTCAGGGAACAGCAAACTGTGGCAACCTCTGCTAGCTTGTGTGTCCTCCTTGTTAATAACTTCTACCATCTTGACCACACTCTGATATTGCTTGGCCACACCTGTCCCAGTTCTGATCTGTGAAATGTTGGAAGGAATGGAAGGGACATCAGAGCATGTAATCTTGGCTGTGTGGCAATAGTCTTGGATGCCCTGACATTTAGCATGGTTATTCAAAATACAATTATTTTGTAACATATTCAGTTTTTCTCCTCCCCACTCCTTCTCCAGGCTTAAAGTGCCGTGAACCTCAAGGATTGTCCTCAGTCCTGAACAGCATTGGTGAGGGAAGGCACACACCTGTTATACTAGCTGTGCCCATCAACTTCTTCCTCTTAGAGCTACTTTCTACATCAGCAACATACACACACAATGCCAGCCAACAAATCCAAGCCAATATGGGCCTATTGCCATGCTGGTTTGTTTGTTTATTATATTAATTTGTATCCTGATTTCCTCCTAAAATTGGGACCCAAAGCAGCTTGGTTAGTGGAAAGCTCTGTTTAAAGGATCGTCAGTCCTGAAGCCAGAAAGGAAAGGACATCACTTTTCCAGCTAATCCAAAATATGTGATTATTATATGAATATTAAATTAAATATTAAATAAAACATCAAGAAAACATTATCTTATTTATCCTAACAATTCTGTGAAGGACAAATTAAGCTGAAACATTTGATCAAAACTACTCAGTGAACTTCACTGCTGAGCAAGGATTTGAACATCAGATTTCTGGCCTCCAAACCCAATACTCTTAACCTCTGAATCACCTTACTGGCTGCATTAAAATGTTGTTTTTGTTGTTAATACTTTATTGGTCTATTTCCCTTCTAATACAATTCTCTAGAAAGGAAGACAAGGAAGAAGAGAGTACTAAAATACATTTTTTTAAAAAAAATCATGGCTGAATAAATCAAAGATAACTTTAGCAATGTATGCAAACCAAATGTGCTGTATTTTCCCTAGAATCCAGTCAGGCGCCTATCAGTGATTTTAATCCATTCATTTGTTCATTTATTTGATTTTTATCTTACCTTTTCTGCCCAAAACAGGACTCAAGGCAGTTTACAATTAAATTAAGCATGTTATGCTTGGATACATTTTATGTTTTAATTGAATTTTTAAAATTTCAGTTTCAAATACGATAGTAGAATCCAAGGAAAAAGTTATCTTTGTACAGTATTCATATTATATTTTAATTGCATTTTTGTAATTTAATTTTAAAACCACACCAACAGGAGAAAAGCCAGCATCCATCCAGTTAAAAAACCTTTTCTGCAGCAAGTCAAGTCAATTGCCAAAGACCTAAAGGTATAAAAAGATCTTTTGCAGGCTGGCAGAAAAACAATAAGGAGAAAACCAGCCTAGTCTCTCCCTCTGTAGGGAGATCCAGGGAATTATCACTATCATTGCTGTCATCTTCATCTACAAACATGATTCGTCTGTAACTTGAACTCCAACTATCTACTGAGCTCTACACCATCATGTTTTGAAATTTAAGCCCGTCATTTGACAAAAGAGTGATACAAAGACAGCAGCTCATACTCCCTGTTCTTCTGAATCCTCATATAATTTTAAAAAGGGGTGAACGAAGTGTCAACCCCAGGGCCACATATACACCCCAGGGTCATTTTCATGAGCTCCAGCCCCCCCCCCACACACAGTGGGGAGTTAAAGTATTGTTGCCAATAAAAATAAAAAATAAAAAAATAAAAAAAGAGATGTGGGGCCTATTTGTGCACATTTTTGGCCCCCCTTTGAGGCATTTTAGGCCCAGAAGACGCTTTAAACAAAACGAAATTGAACTGGAAGTAACTTCTAGTCACTTTCTGTTGTTAAAAAAAGGCTTGAAACCTTGGCTTGAAACCACAGAACCCTAAAACTGGCCATATAGTCAAACCCCCTGGTATGCAAGAAGATGCAACTAAACCGCTCCTGAAGGATGCCCACTGAACCTCTATTTAAAGACCATCAAAGAAGGTGAGTCCGCCACCCTCCAAGCCAGCCTATTCCACTGTTGAACATCTCTTACAGTAAAGATGTTATTCCTAATGTATAGGTTGAATCTCTTTTCTTGTAATTTGAAGTCACTGGTTCATGTTCTAATCTCTGGATCGGCAGAAAACAATCTCAACCACTCCAAACGTGAGTGTTTCTGTCAAACATGGTGAAATGTCACCTGCACCACCAAAAGGGCATTTTGGAGTAAAAATGATGTATTTATTTTTTTGCAGTGGGGTTGCCCTTTACAGTTTGGGGGGCTAGTACACCCCCCAACATTTCACATTTATCCATTTCAATTTAAAACTAACACTACTGTTCAAAAGGTGCTTGAACTACTTCCCACATTGGGAGTTTTTCTAGTAGAGCAGCTTGAAATGTTGTATTTGGGTAACATGAAACTAAAGAGGAACAGAAAAGTGAAGCAAATCAGAGCTGGTTGTTGTGTTCCTTCAAATCCTTTCTGACCTATGGAGAACCTATCATGTGGTTGTCTTGGCAAGATTTGTTCAGAGGAGGTTTGCCATTGCCTTCCGCTGAGGATGAAAGCATGTGACTTGCCCAAGGTCATCCAGCTGATTTCATGGCCGAGCTAGGAATCGAATCCTGGTATCCATAGTCATAGCCCAGCACTCAAACCACTATGTCACACTGCCTCTCTACTCTGCATTGATACCGACAGAACAGGAACTGCTTCAACTTTTTGTTCCATCTTTATCCTTGCCTCTGTTCTTTTATGCTCGGGCTGGACAACCTGAGCCCAAGGATGCTATGTGGTCCTTGGCTTAATTGCACAAGCTTTACACAAGTGATTAGTTTAGGCTTCTGGCAAGAGAGAGCTCATCTGTTCACAGAAGCATGAAAGGCAGGGAAGAAAAAGGAGAGGGAGAGAGAGAGAGAGAGAATGAGATGGTAAAAATAAATAATGGTTGGCTCAGGTGTGCAGCTAACTCCCCCCTGCCAAATAGGAATTCTGGCTCCTATTCCCTAATAACAAACAAGTTTATTGAATAGCCCAAGGGCCGTTTCAAAATACTCAAAACATAGTAATACAAGCAATGCCACACACACATATATAAAATGTTAATATTCCCTAATAATAATACTAATAATAATAATGTCGCTGTTGTTGTATTTATTTGTATCCCACTTTTGTCCCAAAACTGGGATGCAAAGCAACTTACAATTTAAAAGAACAATACAATTAGAAACATACAAAAAGTGAATGTTAAAACAGAATAAACAAAATTTCTAGGGCTACAGTAATTTAAACCTTCAGTTGAGAATTTAAAAATACAGCCAGCTCTCCAGATCTACGGATTTTACATTCACAGATTCTACCATCCATGGCTTGAAAATCTTTTTTTTAATCCCAAAAGCAAACTTTGATTTTGCCATTTTATATAAGGGACACCATTTTACTATGCCATTATATATAATGAGACTTGAGCATCCACAGATTTTGGTATCCACTGGGTGAGTGGGTGAGAGCAGGAACCAAACCCCAGGGGATACCAAGGGCCCACTGTCCAGTTTAGGCATGCAAAGAAAAGGGACAAGCAACATTACAGTGGGAATATGAACACATCAAATATAAGAGTTCTGTTGTTGCTGTGTGCTTTAAAGTTGTTTCTAACATATGGCAACCGTAAAGTGAACCTATAACTGGGTTTTCTTGTCAAGATTTGCCTTCCTCTGAGGTTGAGAGAATGTGATTTGCCCAAGGTCACCTAATGTGTTTCCATGGCTGAGGATTCAAACTCTGGTCTCTAGAGTCAGAGTCCAATGCTCAAATCACCACATCACACTGGTCCTGTAAGAATTCTAAGTGCAAATAATTTCCAACATCTCACTCCCTGGAATGCTAGAAATTTGGGGACTGAAGGAAAATTTCATTTGGGGTAGAATTCATATTTGGAGTGGCAATGCCCTCATTTTGACCCCCTGCCTATAGCTACACCACTGGGTGAGCCTACTTATTTTTATCTCCTCCCCTGCTATGTGTACCGCATTTTATGCCAAAGGGAATCAGCTTGAGCCAGCATAGCCAACGATGATCATTCCTCCATTTTAACAAGATCAGAGGGTCAGTCATTTTCCATCCATGCCCAATATTGTAAACCTTGATAAAAAGAAGCCCCCTCCACCTTATCTATGTTCACTATAATCTACATGCATTGAACAAAGCCAATCAAAGGCACATATTTTTACTCACCTTACATCACTTAATTCATAATAGATATTCCTGCTTTCATCCTTGATGTATATCGCAACACTGGGGGATTCCAGCATTTTCATTGTCAGCTGCTGGGGGAAGGCACTTACAAAGAGGGCACGGATTGTGTCTGTGCTTGTGATCTCATTAGGCATCCTTAGCTGTTTAGTTTCATCTCCATACTGAAGATATAAAGCACCTGTGAGCAAAAAATGAACATCTTGGTTAAAATGAACAAACATGGACTTGAGAAGCTATACCAGAGAAGAGTTAAAGAGGCTTGTTTACACAAGAACCTGGCCCATATTTACTCCTTTTCCAACACTAACCTAGGAAAGACATATATGCACATGGAGGAGGGGGGAGACAGAGAGAGAGTAGTAGTATATATTCTTTCTAATTCAATATTGGGAAAGGAGTATAATTCCCTACGGCTATTGATTATCTGCTCCCAAGACATACAAATGCTGTCAGGAAGATGTTTATTTGGTCTGATCTTCAGTTAGTCTGCCTCCAGCATTGCTGCAGAAAGGTTACTTTTTCCAAATGCTCAACCTCAGGGATGAAAAAGAAATTTGCATTCATTGAGTTTTTAAAGAACTTATCCATTTCATAGTTCTGAAAAAATGTTATCAAATGTAGGTACATATTTCTTGGTTTCTCATTATCAGGAGGAGAATATAGTTACCAGAGTCTTCTTTTTTCCTTTCCCTCCCAAATTATATGCCACTACAGTTGGTCCTCTGTTTTCGCGGGGATCCGTTCCAGATCCCCCTGCACATCCCATTGACAATAATGAAGGTCGCTTGAATGGAGTGTGTGCCGCCTCTCCATTTATATCCAAGACCGCAGACCTCAAGTCTGTGAGAAAAGAGTGGCAACAGTATATTGTATGCAAACCAAAGATGAAATTAAAAATGTACATAAACATGCTTTAACCAATGAAGAAAATGTGTACTTCAAGAATAATGCATAAAAATGAAAATTACATTATCACAATATTTCCATTTGAGAAGTGGGAAACATATCTCTCTAGTCAGCACGAATGTTGCATGGGGCAACAAGTCCAATGAAATTGTTAAGACTGCAACAAAACAAAAGCTGTCTCAATTTCATTGCCCTGACTCAATATTAGTTTGAATATTCCAAAGGCATCAGTTCCTGTCCGATCTTGGAATCTAAGCAGAGTCAGCTCTGGTCAGTACTTGGATGGGAGACCTCAAATAATGTCCAGGTGATGTAGCTACATTATATAAGTGGGAAATGGCAAAACCACCTCTGAGAATTCATTGCCTAAGAAATCCCTATGAAATTGACAGGAGACTTGAAGGCAAATACATATACATTCAATATTTCCAGCAGATGCTGATGGCTTGCAAAGATTTGCTGTGCAGGGTTTTTAAAATCTGCAGAATGTTTGAACTAGCTGCTTAAATTGAAAATCCCCTTCTTGCTATTCTGTCCCATGCTGTTCATCCAAGGATGATGCTTATTCATGTCCCTTGTTTACTTGTTTGTTTAAACTGCGTGGGCATTTTAAATTTCAGAGATATCCATTTTCAAATGTTAAGTTGGGAACTGGTTACAGTGGAAAACTGGTTCATCTCACAGTAATTAAAAGAACAGAACTATTTAGGAGCTAACATGGTACAGTGGTTTGAGCCTTGTAATATGACTCTGGAGACAGATTCAAATACCTGCTCACCCTAGGAAACCCACTGGGTGACCATGGGCAAGTCACACTCTCTCGGCCTCAGAGGAAGGCAAAAGCAAACCTCCTCTGAACAAATCTTGCCAAGAAAACCTTGTGATAGATTTGCCTTAGAGTCAAAATAATTGGAAATGACTTGAAGGGGCTAGCATATCTAATTTTGTAAGTGCCAGGACCAATGGGATGTATGAATGTCTATAATACTGGTGAACTAGGTATTCATCTCCTGTGGATACACATAATGAACACAGTACCTATTTAGGAACTTATATATTAGGTCCTATCTTGAATTAATTTTGTTCAGTTTACACTGGGGTAGTCCATCTTGCTCGGTCTAGATTAGGGCTGGGGAACTTTTGAGGCCTAAATTTGTTTACCCGGAACCCAATGGGAGCCACATTCTATCACCATCAACTTTGCCACTCTGGTGATAAGAATTCATTTTAAAAACTTCTTAAAAACAAGTTTGATCTTGAAAATGATATTGTCTTTGGAAGCAAGGCATATGTGTCTTGATTTTAGTGAGGACGATTCCTCCCTGAAGCACTATTTTCAGCAGAAACACAAAGTGCAAGATGTATGCTAGTATGGAGAGTTCAAAGATAGTAGTGGGATGGGTTACTTTTGTGGGGCCACAGCTATGGCTGTTGAGTACACAGAACCGTAGACTGTGTGTTTATCACTCCGGGGCTAAGATGGGGATCCTTTTCAACCTAAATGGCTTGATCCTGGGACTTTCTGCATACAATACATATGCTTAATGCTGAGCTATGTTGCTACCCTCTTATTATTTTCTTGTTGGGACCTGTGTCTTTTATACCAATGCACATATTCCCCCTTCCCTCAGTAACACATAGTTATAATGTAATACAAAATCATTACATTAGCATTCCCCCTCACCTCCTGAAACAGCACTGCACAAAATGGAGAAGGGATAGGTTTGGGAAAACACTAACTTCATAATGTAAGACCACATGTTTCCAAACCATATATTATCAGGGAGCACTTTTTTGAAACAGCAAGACACTATCAATACAGACAAATATCTAGATACACAAAGACAGAACTACTATCTTTTGTCAAGAACTGAATTCTTCAAAGATAAACAGAGACCTTATAATAATTAACACTTCCTGAAGTATAGGGTAAATTTCTTTCATACAGTCATTATTATTGCCATCCTCAGCACAAGCTTTTCCAATGTTGCAAAGTATGCTTCCAGCGCTTATGTTGAGGTCACCTTCATGATCTTTGTGGTATTTCTAGCCTGGGGCATTATGCATTAGCTTTCCATTAGCTGCTCTCACCCAATATTTACATATCCTTCATACTAAGATAAGAAAAGATCTGTAATATTTGTGTCTCTGCTGGTGAGATCTGCTACATAAAATACAAGCAGTAGCTAACACATAGCTAATACAAAGTTCTTGAGTTGTTGTTGTGGATAAAACATTTATGGTTTTGCTGAAAGCCTTCTTTGCTTTGATGATGAAATTAAACACAAGGTGAAGTAACCAGCACAGGAAAGTGAGTGGAGCAAATACTGTGGAAACAGCAAGGATAAAAGTGAATCAATGTGATCTTATGCATACTTTCTCAAAAGCAACTGTTGTGGCATTAAACATATTCCCAAGTTTGGGCCTGGAATCACAAGTTAAACTTTTTGACTTCTTGCAATTATCTGTTGCACATCATAGGGAGCCCTGGGACATCATGATTCCAGGGTACCTGATGGCTATAATACAGAGTTAGGCATCCTGGAGAATTACTACAATCGCCCCTCCATTTATATACAGTATGTGGAAACCTGCATATATTCAAGCCCCATTATTTTGGCTTGAATGGCCATGCACGCTATGTTAGCCAATGGGGCTTGCCTCTCCATGAATAATCAAGACCGTGGACTTCAAGTCCGCAAAAATGGAGGGGCCACTGTATATCCAATCCAGCCACCAGGGAGAGAGGAATGTATCTGTAACAGAGTCTTGGTACAGCTGTGTCAAGACATAACCCATTAAAGAGTTTGAGGATTCAGAAACCAGCTAATACTCTGCAAAGTAACAAGCCAGCATTAAGTGTCAGGACTAGTTTGGAGAAGGGCAGAGACTTGCAGAGTTGATCTGCAGCAGAAGCTGCACTAGCAACTATCTGGGTCACAAATATGGGACCTGGAAAACATAGTCTAAATGAATGTGAGTTACTGCCCTCATTACACTTCATCAGGCCAAGAGGAATATTGGTGGTGGGAAATGGAATCCAACGACCTATTATTATTATTATTATTATTATTATTATTATTATTATTATTATTTGTTTCCCGCTCTTTCCCCAGAACTGGGACTCAGAGAGGCTTCACAATATTAAAAGAACAATACAATTTTTAAATAAATAGAAAAAAAGGTGCATTAAAAAGGAATTAAATTATTACGATGTTAAAATAGATAGCTATTAAAAGAATAAAATATATTTTACAATGATAAAACTCTATAAAACATTTTAAAATGAAACAACATCCCAAGCCAGTCCTTTACACACATTGCATTTTAAAAGCCTGTGTGAACAGGTAGGTCTTAGCCTGCAGGCAAAAGGCCATTAAGGAGGTAGCCATTCTGGTCTTCCTGGGAAGGGAGTTCCAGAGTCTAGGCGCAGCCACCAAGAAAGCCTTCTCTCACATCTCCACCAACTGTGCTTGTGTTGGTGGTGGGATGGAGAAAAGGATCTCTCCAGAGGATCTCATAGCCCAGGCCACTTCATACAAGGAGATACAGGACCCGTACAGACACAACCAAAATAAAGCTGCTTCGGGTCACTTTGGAGGTATGCTGTTTAAATGACACGCGCATCTTAAGAGGCCAGAAGCTGCACCAAAGCTACGCTGCAGTCCTTAGGACTGGAGCGTGGCTTTGGCATGGCTTCTGGCCTCTTAGGATGCGTGCATCATTTAAACAACATACCTCCAAAGTGACCCAAAGCAGCTTTATTTTGGTCTGTCTGTATGGGCTCACAGTCAGCCAAACTGTGCAGATCTGAGCCATATAGGGCTTTATAGGTCATAACCAGCACTTTGAACTGTGCCTAGAAACAAACCTATCAAATTTTCAGATGACACCAAATTAGGAGGGGTAGCTAATACCTCAGAAGACAGGAACATAATTCAAAACGACTTTAACAGATTAGAGGCAAAAATAAATAAATAAAATGAAAAATACAGATATAGGGTGGGCAGCACCTGGCTTGACAACAGTACATGTGAAAGGGATCTAGAAGTTTTAGTGGACCACAGGTTGAACATGAGACAACAGTGTGATGCAGCTGCTTAAAGATTCAGTGTGATTCTAGGCTCCATTCCAAATCGGGGGAATAACAATACCCCACTATTCTGCTTTGATCAGGCCTCACCTGGAATACTGTGTCCAGTTCTGGCCACCACAATTCAAAAAGGATATTGAAACCTGGAACATGTCTAGAGGAGGGTGTCCAAAATGGTAAAGGGTTTAGCAACTATACCCTATGAAGAGGGGTTTAGGGAGGTGGGTAAATTTAACCTGGGGAAGAGAAGGTTAAGAAGGGACATGTTATAGCCATGTTTAAGTATTTGAAAGAATGTCATATTGAGGATGGAGCAAGACTGTTTTCTATTGCTCCAGAGACTAGGACCCGGAGCAATACTGTAGATCCAAACTTCAGAAAAAGAGATTCCACCTAAATATTAGGAAGACCTTTCTGATGGTAAGAGCAGTGGGATATCCTGCCTTGGAATGTGATGGGGTCTCTTTCTTTGGAGATTTTTAAACAGAGGCTGGATAACCATCTGTCAGGAGTACTTTGATTGTGTGTTCCTGCATGGCAGGGAGTTAGTCTGGATGGCAATTGTTGCTTCTTTTAACTCTATGATTCTATGATTTTTGTCTCTTATAGTTTATAGTTTATGGTAGAATACCACTGCTCTGCCTAGAACTTCCTAGCTAACTACTTCTATCACTCTGCATAAAGCTATGTCAAGCACATTTTAAAAAGAGGACATGAGTACTTGGTAGACATTACAATAAAAACATTGAAGTTACATTCGTTCACATTATTTTTATATGCTGGAGCTTCTGGCCTATAAAATGCAGGAAGCAATGAGGCTATCAAATAATGTTTTTGCAGATTAACATGGCTCACACAATATATGTTTGCCAAGGAGGCAATGCTGAACAGTATTTTGGCTCTTTCTATTGCCTTTTTTCAGGTGCATTCTCAAGATATCTGCTTACACACAAAGGAAGAGCAGATTAAAGTAAGGGACAAATGTGATTACACAGCTTTATTTGGGATGGTGTGCATTTCACACTTCCCCTGGGCACACATTCCTGGAAAACACAAAAGCACAACCAACAATGCATAAACCTTTTTTAAAAATCCAGTAGGCGCCAGCATCATTGCTGATTAAGGTAGAAGAGGGGGACATTTTTGTCCTGCAAAAACTCATGCAAAGATGAGGAATATTTAATATTAAATCTTTTTTTAGTTATACAAGGAATAAAATTACTGTAGCTTTATGAAAAACTAAACAAGGGAAGTATGGTCACCTTTGGACAATTTAGTTTCCTGGGAGTCTTTTGTTTCACATATGTAATTGAAGTTTCTTGTTTAGGGCTGTTTTTCTTGAACATTTGCCTTGAATATATTTAACTAGGACAGCAAATATTTGCAGGCAGCTTCTAAATAAATCAAGTCAATGGAAAGGACAAGGGTTAAATGGAGGAATGGACATGGTAAGCTTCATAAAGACAGGTGCAACCTCTTAAGACAGATGCAACTTCTGCTAAAGCCACACTGAAGTGACTTGAAGCTATATAAGATTGCAGTCACTGAGCTTAGACAAGACAAACCAAGCACCAATTTGTAGAATTAGAGAGTTGGAAGGGGTCTTGAAGGCCATGCAGTCTAACTTTTCAGGTGCAGGAAATACAGACCCTCTATTTGAAGATCTCCAGGCAGTGACTCAGTCTTCTCCCCTCCTGAGGCAATTGGTAAATGCTCTAAAAACCATTCTCCCAATGTCCAGTTAAAATCTAACCTTCTTTAACTCATGCCCTAGACTGAGTTGTATCTTCTGGGCAAGCAGAGAATGGAATTTCATGCTTTTCTACATGTTAGCCCCTGACATACTTGAAGACATTAAAAAGGAATCCAGTTGTACCTTTTGGACAGACCAGTTTATTCTAGCATATGTTTTGTGGACTCTAGTGGACTCCATCAGATGCTTGGAGTAAAGCCTCTGTGAATGGACATGTCTGTAGGTGTGAGTGTATGAAAGAGAGAGAGAGAGAGAGAGAGAGAGAGAGAGAGAGCTAGCACACCGTCTTGAAAATAATGAAAAAATACAATGTTTTGCATTTCCATTAGATTTCAAACTCCCTTTAAATCCCCCCACCCTTTTTTGTATATTTGTCTATTTCAGGGGTCGGCAACCTCCGGCCTGCGGGTGCCTTTCCGACGGCCTCTGGTTCACTCCTGCCGCCGGAAATCGCCACCGATCTTCGGCCGCTCCGGCCGCCATTTTGTCCTTCAAAATGGCGGCGATAAAGGTCGCACGAGTCTTCGCCCCCATTTTAGGGCAAAATGGTGGCGCCCATTAGGGGCCCGCTGCGGCCTCCGGAGCCTGAAATAGGCTCCAGAGAGCCGCACCGGCCTCTAGAGGCCTGCTGCGGCGCCGGAGGAAGAAACGGGGCTCCGGCGGCCGCAGCGGGCCTTCCAATGGGCACCCCACATCCCTCTGGCTCCGCCCACCTCCCTCTTGGCATCCGCCCTCTCCTCACCTCCCTATAAATGGAGGGGCGGGGGGGAGGGGGGGAAGGAGGAGGAGGGCAGAGAGAGAGAGAGGGTGGGAGGGCGAGGAAAGGAGTGAGGAGGGAGGGGAGGCGAGAGAGAGAGAGAGAGAAAGGGTGTGATGGAAGGGTGGGAGGGAGAGGGAGAGGAGAGAGGGAGGGAGGGGAGAAGAGAGCGACGAGAGGTGGGGTACTGCGGCGTACGAGGGAGGGGAAGGGGAGAGAAAGAACGTGGGTTGAGACAGTGGCCTGCTTTTTTTTGCTGTTTGTGGCTTTGCCTAGTCGCTTCCATTCTTACAAAATTGCTATTATTGTTGTTGTTCCTTTGGTATTCTCTTTGCAAAATCCCCCCACATGGACTTGCTTGCTCTTTTCTGGGTTGAGACAATGGCATGCGTTTTGCTGTTTTTTTGCTGCTTTTTTGCCTACTGCTTTGCCTGTCACTTCCATGCTTGCAAATATGCTATTATTATGCTTGTCCTTTGGTTTCTCTTTGCAAAATCCCCCACATGGACTTGCTTGCTCTTTTCTGGTGTTGAGACAGTGGCATGCATTTTTCCTGTGTTATGGCATTTGCCTAGTAGCTTTGCAAATATTGTTATTATATGTGGCTCCGCCCCCCCGGAGGAAGGTGGAAACTCCGCCCCTGACATGTGGCTCCGCCCCTGGATAGTGGAAGCTCCGCCCTGGCATGCGGCTCCGCCCCAGAGGGTGGAAGCTCCACCCCATGTGCAGCTCCGCCCCCGGAGGGTGGAAGCTCCACCCCCCCGGCTTCGGCCCCCCAGTTGTCTGAGAGACAGCAACCCGGCCCCCGGCTCAAAAAGGTTGCCTACCCCTGGTCTATTTGGTGAAGCAGACTGGAATCTACAAGGCTTATTAAAACAAGTTACTTTTACCGTGTTTTATTTGTTATTTTTAATAGCTATGTTTTTAAACTGGTCTTAAATGTATGCATAGTTTTGATATTTTTCACTTTTGCATTTGGTATAGCAATAGCAATAGCAAGTACATTTCTATATCGCTTATCAGTACACTTAAGCACTCCCTAAGCGGTTTACAAAGTGTAAGCTAATTGCTCCCAACAATCTGGGTACTCATTTTAGCCACCTCAGAAGGATGCAAGCCTGAGTCGAGTTTGAGCCATTTTGCTGGTATTGAACTCGCAACCTTATGGTTTGTGAGTGAGTGGCTGCAGTACATTTAGTATAGTTTTTAGCTATGTTTCTTTTAGCTTTTGTAAGATTCCTTGAGCCCTAGGCTGGGAAAAAGGTGGGATATAAATAAATATTGTCATCATCACCATCATCTCAAGATGCTACTTGATTTCTTGATTACTTCTTTTGCTGACACAGACTAACATAGCTATCTCTTTGCGTTCTGTTCCTAAATCAATGAAGATTTATTTAATCTTTAAATTTCTATGCCCTCTCTTTCAATAAAAGTTATTCCAAAATTAACAATAAATTTTAAAAAGAAAGGAATAATAAAACAGGAGGAAAAGCAGGATGATTATAAAAATGGCCCTCTCAGCCCCTCCATATGCTCAGTCTGTTTTATGGGATGGGTTATTTTGTTGCTGCTGTTGCTCTTAATTTGACCCTAACTCATGATGACCCTATGGATGAGACATCTCTAAGCCCCCACTGCTGAGGTCCTGTAGATTCAGGCCCATTACTTCCCTGTTTTAGTCTGTCCATCTGGCCTGAAATCTTCCTCTGTTTCTGCTACCCTCTACCTTTCCTAGCAGTATTGTATTTTCTAATGAGTCGTGCCTTCTCATGATGTGGTCAAAGTATGACAGGATCAATTTAATAATCTTGGCTTCCAGGGAGATTTCAGGCTTGACCTTTTCATGGGTCGTCTTCCAGATACCCAAATCCTGAACTCCTCATGTACAAGGCAGCCCTTTCAGCTGCATGTGGGATAAAACTGGAAGCCAATGAGAACATTTCAGTATCAAAAATTTTCAAGCAGCCCAGTACTGACCAATAATCTGGCTGCCACATTCTGAACTTTTCACATGATGTATTTGGAAATGGTTTTGAACTGCAGTACCACAACTTGATGGAAAGGGAATAATGCAGAAAAAAGAGAATCACTCAAGATGCATTAATGTTTAACGAGGCAATTCAGGACTCTAATGATGGGTTGTTTGGAGCTGGGAAATGGTGTGAAACCTAAAGCCTTTGAACTCATTTCTAGCTAATAAATCACTGTCTATTGTTAAAACCCTCTACACACTTTAATGTCAGTTGCTGATGCTGTAGCAGATAGACAGGAGTGGGAACACTGTACATGTCCTGTGAAGCTTTCTGGAATTTAGCAAACATAATGCCAAACAAAAACATTTGGGGATGACTTCTTTTAAATATTTTCATCAGCTCCAGTCAGGAGGCTGTTCACACAACATTATAAACTGATTTGCAAACCTGTTTAAAAGGGGGTCATTCACACTTGCCTCGGTTTTTCCTGCCCCAAATTCAAGGGGGGCCAGCAGAAATCCCCCTTAACCAGTTTTTTCCAAGATCAACCCCCCCATTGTTTCCCAAAGCACCGTGTTTTATCAGGATGCCATCAATGTGAACTTGCTCCCAATCTCATTTATGGTATCCAGGAGAGAGGGATTAATGTGCAGGGACGGATCATGCCCACCCCTTTGCTCTCTCCCTGCCAGCCAAGCGCCATTGTTTTTCTCTCTGGGCACTTGGTTGTGGGAGGGAAAAAAAAACAGGTCCAGAAATGCAGTGGATTCAAACTTCCTGTGCTTTGGAAAGTGGTCTCTTAAGAGAACAGTCTGGCATCCCACCCTCTTCTGCCAGTGATTTAGTCTCCTTATTTGCACCGATGTCTGATTCCCAGACCAGAGCTCACCAAAGCCAGGGAGGGGGTTCTCCTGGGAACATCATTAGATGGTGTTCTTTTTTAAAAAAATTGACAGCTTATGCACATATTTGCTATTGCATGGCCACAGTAGATTGCACCTTTAAATACTTGCATCATCAGTATGACAAAGGTGTGCATAATTTGATTAACAGTTTTTTAAAAACCTGAGAATGATCGAAATGGCACCATTTTAAATTGATACAAATGGTAATGTGAACTTCGTCAGAGTTAAATTGCCCCTGAGATATTCTGTAGGGGTAAACATAGTGGGAACTTCGATTCAGTATTGCATCATTGAATCTCCCTGGATCTACTTATCACAAAAACGCTAGTGTGAATGAGCCCTCAGTCAGGGGAAGAAGTCCCTCTGATTAAGGAAATATCATAAACGTCTTGTTAAATTCTACACGTCAAAGAATTCACCTCCAACAATCTGTACAGCAGCGGTGGGGAATGTGTGGTCCCTCCAGATGTTGTTCGACTCCATTTCCCCAAAGCCTTAGCCAGAATAGTGCGGTAGAGGCACACATGTTTCCCATCCTTGCTCTAAGGATGGAGGATGGAAATTTCAGAAGCCTTTAACAAATGGTATGTCTTGCTAGTCCCTTCAAGTGCAGCCCTATGTCATTTAAATCAATGTGATTTCTGTCACCAACCTCAAAGGGCTATGGATAGTATTCCCTTGACAGCCACTGCCTGAGGGGATAATATTTTAGAGAGTCTACAACTGCCTGCAATGTATATTTACTCAGAGGAAACTACTTCTTCACACAACAGTGTATCATATATTATGCACTTTATGAGGATTAACATATAGATGTATTTCTGCAATTCACTACTACAAGCCAAACTGACAGCCGTCAGATCAAAGCTACTCAAAGTGGTGATCCCTGGACTGAGACCAAGTCACTGGCTGCCAGTCCTTGGTGAGTTTCTAGGAAATAAAGAAGCAGTTGTAGTCAATGGACACAAATATGAAGCTGCAGCACACTGGAAAGAACAACTGTTGATTCCCCACACAAAATAGAATGGGAAGCACTGGTTTAGATGGCTTCAGGATTAAACAAATTCTAGGAAGATGTCCCTATCAGTGGCTGTTAGCTATTATGGCTATGTGAAATGGATGTGGTGACCTGTGGCCTTCCAGATGTTCTCAGATTCCAGCTCCCATCATTGGCCCATCATCAGGGTTCTTGAGAACTGCAGTTCATGAACATATAAGGCCCACACATTCCTTAGCTCTGCTACATAGATATGCCATGCTTCAAGGCAGCATGCAACTGAATACCAATTACCAGAGAAAAACAAGTCTTTAGGCCTCCTGAGGGCATCTAACTGGATGTTGTAGGAAGCAAGATTCTGAACTAAGTAATGGACTTTCTTCCAGCAGATGTTTTGATCCAAGAGACCTCTCAGGAGTACATATGCATGAAATTGCCACCTATTCAGGCACTGTTTGAATTTCCTCTCTTTTTGTAATCACACTAATCCTCATTAAGCACACTCAAGAATTCCTAATTATACTGTCTTTACTATCCCTCACTGTGGGAAAAGCCATGAATCCAGGAACAGAACCTGGATTCAGCTGCGTCATAAATTGCAATACAGGGACTTAAAACATGCCTCATTGCCACCACATCTGTTGAGAAGAATAGGAAACTGTACATCCATTGGTTCATTTGAACTGAAAAGCCCCACTGTTTGGGATTATTATCATTTGCATTTAAAATTGCTGTTTTCTTTGTGTACTGCATTAATGGAGACTGAAAAGTTAGCTTCATTAGTTCTATATAAGTGCTCTATTTCTGTTACGCTCTAGGCTGGGAGTGAAAAGAATACACCCAAATTTTCTTATCCTTGATTGTAAAAGAGCATCTTGAGATACTCGGACATGCTGCCAAGAAAATGCACAATTTGAAACTATTTACACTTCAGGACTTTTTCCCCAGAAAATTCATTTGTGTAGAAGCACTTGCTTTTTGTGTAAACTTGTTTTTGTGCAACCTACCCCAACATTTTCCCACAAGAAACAGTGTATTTTGTGTACAATATGCCATTTCCTTTACAAAAAAAAGTTGCTTTTTGTGCAGGAAATACTTTACCTGTACAAATCACCCACCCACATTTTTCTACATAAAAAAGCATATTTTATTATGGAATTTTTTTTTAATCCCAAAGTCATTTTAAAAAGTTGCCCAGAAACTCTTGCATTCTCATGTGTTGGGAGAAAACTGTGGAAACTCAGAAAAGATATTGGTGGGGCTTACATATTCAGGCCATACTAAATGGTATATTTGATGCATCTTTGTTATTTAATGTGCATTTTAACAATGCAGAAATTAACTTTGGGGTAGTGATGCTGATGCTGATCAGGATGAGTAGGTGAGTAGGAGGCTTTAACATTTTTCTCCTCTGTTCTAGAGAAATATTACTCCATCTAAGCTTCTGTTTGCATTATGGAAAAAGTTCTCATTGGATTAAATTTCAGCGTCCTGCCCATGTTGAAACTGTAACAACCCCTCCCTCCAGCAATTATTTGTATTTCTGTTTACCGAATTTGCACATTAATATATTTGCAATACCATATGTAGATAGATTTTTCCAGTACCAGGATATCATAGAGCAGACCAAAGAATTTTAGAAGAAAATGCTTTACAGATGACAGCAAAACAGCAAAATCATTGGGGGTGGGGGGTGGATCATCCTAAGAGAAATGGGTGTGCCATGGCATCTGACTGTCCTGATGTCCATAACCTATACTCTGGACAAGAGGCCACTGTAAAGACTTAATATGATGAAACAGAATGGTTTACAGTTGGGCAAGCTGGTCAGGTAAGACTGTATTTTATCACCCTGTTTAATTTATAGATAGAACATGCAGAAAGTGGGATCTGACCAGGAGGAAGGAGGTGTGAAAACTGGGGGAGGAAGCATCAATAAATTAAATTAAGCTGATGACCATATTACTAGCAGAAAATAGCAAAAATTTGGAATGACTACTGATGGCAGTTAAGAAAGAAAGTGCAATAGTAAACTTACAGGTGAATATTGGGGGGGGGGGGGAGTGGCCACCAACATTTTAGATTAATTCAAAGTGGATGAGGAAAACATAAATATTGTTATTTTATACTCTGGCCCAGTCATTGATCAAAATGGAGACTGTAGTAAAGACCTCAGAAAAAGTCTAAGACAGCTATGAAGGAATTAGCTAAGATCCTCAACTATAAAGATATACCATTAAATACCAAAGTTAGAATCATACCATGCCATGATTTATATGTATGATTGGAACGCTGGATAGTAAAGAAATTTGACAAGATAATCAAGTCATCTGAAATGTGTGCTGGAGGAGTTCTACAGATACCATGAATTGCCCTCTCACCCCAGCAATGGCTCTGAGAGCAAATAAGTTTGAACTCTCACTTGAAGCCAAAATGACTAAACTGGCTGTTATACTTTGAACTTATCATGAGCCAATATGTCTCAATAGAAAAAATGTTTGATGAAGGCAAAATGAAAAGAGAAACACTGTGTTACAGTACATGGATTAAAACAAGCAAGCCATAGTCTTCAATTTCCAAGATCTTAGAAAGGCAGTCGATAATTGCTGGGTCTCTTGAAGGTCTCTCATCCATAGGGTAACCATAAGCTGAAGCTGACATGACAACATATACAGGGCTCCCCCGGGTTACGAAATTAATTCGTTCCGCGGCGCCATTCGTAACCCGAAAAGCATTCGCAAGCCGAAGCCCCATAGGCGCTAATAGCGAAAGCCGCGATTTGGTGCGAAAAAGCGCCGAAAAGCACCAAAAATTTTTTCGTAACCCGAAATAACCTTCGTAACCCGGAACAGTTTTTTTTAATGGATTTTTTTCGTAACCCGGAAATTTCGTAACGCGGCGCATTCGTATTCCGGGGTACCAGTGTATCAACAACAACAACAACAACAACAGGACCTCCAGGATTGTGAGAAATGATACTTTTAAAAACTAATTTTTATTAAAATTTGCAAACATTGCAAATTTTTGGTGCAATCTAGGTACTGTAGGTGTAATGTAGATATAGCTAGTGTTAGATTTGGTATACCATGCAGAGCAAATTGAGCATTTATTTTAGTAATTTTATTCTGATACAAAACCAACCCCACTTATGTACAAATATGGTACAAACAACTAGTTAACACAGTAAAATATAGACATTTATGGAGAGACCCATGTGAACAGATGAAGTTATAATTATATGCAATTCAAAGGATGTTTTATATAACAAAAGTTTAGGACACTGTTTTTTTTAATGATTGACAGCTATCCTCCAAACTATAAAAATTAATTGGTAGTTAATTATAAATGTTTGCTATGGTGCTAATTTGTTAAATTGTCTTATGTTGGTAAATCCCAATTCTTTTAAATTAAACAGTTTATTTTATTGGGTTTGTTTGTTTTCTGCTTTCCACACTGAGCATTGTTAACTTCAAACATTAACAGAATTTACAATACAATTGTATGCATGTTCACTCAAAATAAAAATGCAACTGTTCAGTAGGGCTTAAGTGCGCACAAGAATTCAGCATAAACCACACAGGTTAACAATTTCAGTCTTGCTAATGTGAATGTAATTCAAGACTGTTTATGCTTTCTTGGCTTATACCCAGAGTCTGTTAATTGCATTTAAGTTCCACTGAAATCAATGAGACAAATTAATTATGACATTACTCTGGATTCAACTCAATATTTTTTGTATATCATACAAAACAGAATATAATATTTGGTGAGACGATAGCTGTCCTTCTGAGCATACTACCTGTGTATATAAAGTAAGGCAATGGAAGAGGAACCTAAGGATTGAAATGCCCCCAATAAGACTTTTGAAAGGACAGGTAGGCCCCAGAATCTCAAAAAGAAAAAAGGAAGGAAGCAAGGAAACAAAGAAACAAAATCACGCCTAATGGCAACATGCAGAAATGTTCACTAGCAGTTTTTCTTCCAAACCTAGATCAAAGATCTCTAGTGAGGATGGGATGAGGACTGGCCATCCAGAGGTTTTTTGGACTCAAATTTCTATGGTCCCAGGGTTCCTATTTTCCACTTCCTCAAAGTTGTGCATTTACAATGCATATTATGCAAATTATTCCAATTGTGGAAATTCAGCACATTAATTGTTGCATTTTTTTCCTTTCCCTAGATTCCAACCATTTTTACAGTTACAAACTACTGGAGAGAACCATATAATTTTGGAAGTGCTGGACTTTGAATAGGGAAAGCTGAGTTCAAAGTTCTGCTTGAGTATGTAATTTACCATGTGACCTTGGAGCTACCACTACCTCTCACCCAACCTACCTTACAGGGCACCTTGTTTCTTGCATTGTGTTGCTTGTACATTGGAGGTTGTTCCAAGTTTAGGTGATTTCCCCTTCCCCCAGGATCCCATTCCATATGGTTCAATAGGGCTCTCTAACCCACCCGGCAGGGATCCACTGGAAAAAAGATTTTGGGGAAGAGAGATGAGAAGCTCTCTTTCCTTGAACTTCCTTAATCTATTTTGGAATCTCAGCCAAGATAAATTATGTTTCCACCCCTCCAAATATATCCACCATTCCACCCTGCCTTTGTCAGTGTTTTGCAAGGGCATTAAAGCATTTTCTTTGAGATTATGAGCTGCCTGCTGCTATGGAAAGGGGGGAAATGCATGCCAGAGTTCTGTTCTCCAGCAAGATTTATGAAAGACCAATCAATTAAAAACATACAGAGTGGAAAAGGGGGAGAGCAGGTGATGATGGTGATTTGTCAATTCCTTTGGGAACCCATTTCATGGGTCATATGTCACATATGGACCGGGTCTTAGAGAATAGAAAAGAACAAATCTTCCTAATATGGCTCTTTAGATCATAATGCTTGAGCTTACCATGATTGGCCTATTTGTTATTTTATTCAAGGAAGAGACAGCCACTAAATGAGGAGTCACAAGCAGGCATATTAGTCCAGGCACCAGAATATAAGCAGAAAACAGTATCTATCACCACACTCAACCCTGTTGCCTTCCATATGTGTCTGTCTGCAATTTACTTCACCCTCCATCCAAGTGGGAGTTGTAGTCTAAAGTAACTAGTATAACCGACTTTGCGACAGGTTGATTTTCACTGCAAAAATTAAAATTAAAAAACGCCACAAAACTAGGTATGGCTGGAAGTTCACATCTGTGACCCATCCACACTACATAGTTATAGCGCTATTATTTCACTTTAATTGCCATGGCTACATCCTATGGAGTCTGAGGTTTGTAGTCTGTTGAGCCACTGGAGGTCTCTGGCTGAGAAGTCTAAAATCCCTTCCCTAAACTGCCAATCATAGGAATCCATAGGAGAGAGTCAAGTTAGTTGAAAGTGGAACCATAGCATTATAATAATGTAGCATGAATGTGCCCTTCAAGGTGGCATGGAGAGATATTTTTTAAAAAAACTTTTAAAAGGTGACAAAGTTTGCTGCATCTTATTTAAAAGACAGACTGCAACTCCTTTTTTAACCAAAAAACCAAGGATGCTCATGGCTTCCTGGTGAAGCCTTTGAGCTGCACATATGGCTATGAGGAATCATCTATGGCCTACAGCCTGCATGATTCTCACTTCTGCCATAAGAACAACAAAGAAATATTGATCACCATTTTTCACATGAAGAAAGTTTGGGACACAGACACAAAAATACCTTCAACATTTTATAGATTTTCCTTTCTTCTGGAGTTTACTGAATATTATGGAATTATTTCAGAAGTCCTTTTCTCCTTTCACTGTTGGGAGGGGAGGGTTTCAATATTTCTATCAACCTTCAGTCATGATAATGAGCAATATCTGTTTTCTTTCTGAACACATTGCTGAAATCCCCATGCTCCATTTGAGTTGCTGGAAATGTATCTGATTTAATCGCTAGCACTGGCATATGGTCCAAAGATAATTAGAAAATAATTTAACTGAATTGTACAAGTACTAGAAAGCAATTAATGTTTATAAACTGCATATACTTGCTGTGGACCAGCATTTGCACTTAAAAATGTGTTTATGGTGCACAAGTCTTGTGTATATGCCTGGGGTGTGCAACTGTGGTGGGCTAATGGTGACTAACTGGCCCCAGGATCCCTGGGTGCCACATAAATTGCAAAAAATGCTAGGCTCTCCCCAGTAACATAAAACACAAAATACTAAATAGCCAGAAGTCCACTTCTGGCTTTGAAAAATAGTTCTCTTTCATGCTCTTTCAATGTGGCTTTCAGTGTTGCCTGCAACATATTAACAAGTGAATTACCACTCCTTGGGGCTTTTAGGAGAGGCAATTCACCCGTTCCTCAGTCAAAGAAAAGGTAGTCCAGGAAATGCGGAGAGGTGAGAGTTGCAAAAATTACCTTGGGGAGCTTTATGTGAGTCCAAGACTTCACTTTGTCTATTCTGAAACATGGACAGCCTATTAATTTACATGCAGGTACTTTTTGCATTAAGTTCAGAAACTATTTGAAGGCACACAAGAACAACAGCAACAACATCTTCCTTTGAGCACAAAATGGAACCCTCTCTTGAAATCTATGAAACAATTCCTCCAAGCCAAATATAACAGAAATACATTAGAGCTCCTGTATCTATATAAGATCTGTTAATGTGTTTCTTGGGAGCAGCAAGTTACAAATAAGTTATGTACATAGTTACTTTTTGGGTAAAGAAAGTGCAACATGGTTTCAATTCAAAAGTAACATGACATGCACAAGTGAAGCCACTTTCTTAGCACAGCATGGAACAGTTTTCGTTACTTTAAAAAAGCATTTTTAAGGGCATTTTAGGCTGCATCTGCTTTGCAGAAATAATGAAGTTTGACACTGCTGTAAATACCACAACTCAATGCTATGGAGTCCTGGGATTTGGAGTTTGGTGGGGCACCAGAAGTCTCTGTCAGAGAAGGCTAAAGATCTCATAAAACTACAAATCCTAGAATTTCATAGCACTGAGCCATGGCAGTTAAAGCAGTGTCAAACTGCATTACTTCTGCAGTGCAGATTAGTTTTGAGGCATTTTAACATGATTTTTCTTGAGCAAGGTTGAGTCTCACTTACTCTCGCTCAAAAAAGATAGAACGTAAAAAACATAACAAAAACAAGGTAACAAGTAATGTTACAAGTTATTTTTCAAACAGCACAACAAGTAACAGCAATAAAGGTTACTGCAAAAAGTAATGGGAATGAAATACTTTGTAAAAATAACTTTCCCATCTCAAATCTCTACTGGTTTTTTTTTCAATACTGTAAAAGCATAAATAACATAAAATTAATTTTCTCATTACTGATTTGGGGTATACTTATGTTCACAATTTGCAAAATGTATCTTCTGCAATGACTAAGATGGGTGGTACAAATTCATGCAAAAATACCTCTAAAGATATGTAGGAGTGGTACCTTTTCCCTTCTCTTTTATCCCCCATTCCTGGTTTCCCTTGGCTTGAAGAAGCCAGTTAAAACTGGCTTAAAATTTATACTTTTTTGGGTATTTCTTTTATAAAGAAAACTGATTATGGATCAGATATCAAAGCATTCTTGATTAAAATGGCCTGGGATTGTTAACAGAATAAATAAACTGCTACATTCAGTTTATTGAGCAGCCCTGTGATTTATGACCCAGTCATTTTGCTTTATGCTACTCTGCACCCTGGGAGATGAGATCCTTGCAGAAGAGAAGTTACATTATGAAAATAACCCTTTGCCTTCCTCTGCAGCTTGCATTCATTGCCTTATATAGCAACAGCCTCTCTCTCCTATTGGGAAACATTTCCCAAAAAAG
The DNA here is from genome assembly GCF_019175285.1 of Sceloporus undulatus. Classification (NCBI taxonomy): domain Eukaryota; kingdom Metazoa; phylum Chordata; class Lepidosauria; order Squamata; family Phrynosomatidae; genus Sceloporus; species Sceloporus undulatus. The sequence goes on from NC_056527.1 coordinate 23,534,289, forward strand.
CTGCCTCCTACTTGTGCAATTAACCGAAATTCACTAATCTTTTCCAAACTCATGAAAATGATGGCAAGAGCAGTTACTCTGAGAGGTGCAGTGTGTTTGTGTGTGGCTAGGAAAGAGGATGCCATGGGAAATGGGGAAGTATCACATGAGTTGATAACTGCAGGGCAAGAATGCTCTGCAGTCAACAGGACTGGCTCAAAACATTTTGCTCTCTGCAGCACAGCAGTAACTGATGCCCCTTCGGAAGGGCTGCATCTGCACAGGAGAAATAGTCCACTTTGATAGCACTTTAACTGCCATGGCTCAGTGATATGGAATTCTGGGCATTGTTGTTTGTTGTGGTATCAAAACTTTGTGACAGAGAAGGCTAAATGTCTTACAGACCGACCATTCCCAGGATTCTATAGCACTGGGCTATGACAGTTAAAGTGGTGTCAAATTGGATTATTTCTGCAGTGTGGGTGCAACTTAGGTCAGGTTCAGGGATGAATGGAAAAATATCTCACTTTGGCTTTCCTCCATGATTTTTTTTTAAAAAAGTCTAGGTACTTTCTAATCTTAATGTGCAATTTGGGATTTTTTTGTAAATTCTTACAAAAAGTAAAGAACTGAAATCAAATGAAATTTTCACCCATCTACCTTTGCCAAATTCAATAGTTATAGATCTTTCCTATCATACTGGGGGGATAGTTGGGATATGGGGTTGTTTCTTTTAATTGTAATTTTATTTCCACTATGTTTTATTGTTACTACATTATTATTATGTTGTAATCAGCCTTGATTCCCTAGGGAAAAGACGGAATATAAATAAATTATCATCATAATCATTTAAAAGAACTGTGTTTTACCTGCAATAATGTATGCTTTTCTGCTAGTGTATGTGCTTTTTGCACAAACTTTCCATATTTATTAAATTATGTTTGAGTTTTTCCCCAATTGTATCATATTTTGCTGTATGTATTTTAAAACGTATGCATTGTTTCATGGATACTAAAGGTACCACAAGCTTCACAAATGAAGACAGGTCCATCTAGACCAGGGACCACACTTGACTGCCAGAATTAATTCCCAATGCACTCTACACAAAAATCTGAGATTTAAATGAATCTTTTTGCCTCCAAATAGGCTTCAACACTGCTCCAGGGAGTGTGAAGGAAGATTTCACCACATGTTTGGTACTCCCTGGGCTAATGTAGCTCTGGGGTAGGAGATTCTCAAAAGGATGTGACTTTCAGGTCAATTTCCAAGTCATTTCCTTTTTGAGGGTAAGTTCTTTCTTGGACACCAAAGTCTAGAAAGTATTTAAAAAAATGGCAAAATTGGTCAACCCCCCCCCCCCCCCCCCACCACCACTGAGGTTTGTAGGGCTCAGGGACACTAAATGTTGTGATGGCAGCACTTTTCCCACTTTGTCTCTAGCACAATATTGCATACTCTGATAGATAAGGACTATCCAAGATCTGAGGTAGAGGCCTTCTTCAACTCTGCAACTTGAGATCTTATCTGTTTAGATTTATGGGGTTAAACTGGAAACTTTTAGCATGCAATCCAGTTGCGAACACTGGATTATATTGCATCAATTATTGTATCAAATGGATCAACAACATCAGTTGTGTTTACATAATGTCTTGGCCTTAGGAGATGTGATGGAAAAGAATTTTGGTGGTTTTGAGTGATTCACAGAAATTACCCATTTTTAAAATGCTCCTGAGACTCACTCCAAGACATGAAGGACACTCATGATAATGTGTGAATCTTACCAAGTGATCTTTCCTTTGTCTGGTTTGTTGTCCTCACCACGGGAAGACTCGCTCGTGTACGGCTTCCTCTTGAGAAAGGAGAAGGGTACTCCCCTTCAGACATGATTTCCAGGGAGTCGGCAGATGCCTCTGACAAATATTCAGTCTGATCTCCCAGATTGGGCTGTGGGCTTTGAGACAGCTTGGGGCTCCTTGTCTGTGAAATAAAAATAAATAAATCATTAATAGAGAGCAAATATTTTTTTAGTAACATTAAGATCCCTGCCTGAGGGGAGGCAGGGAAAAGAAGAAAAAGATGAAACAACAACAGGACTGCTGAATGTAGAAATATGCCAGGCCTTATGAGCTCAAGGTGACTCCTCTGTATGTTATTTACAAAAGACTCTCCCAGGGTATTCCATTAAGGTTTTTATTACTGTACGTCCAGCCGCACAAAATACATATCTAACAAATACCTGAGGCTAGGACATTATGGGTTAGATGGATGGCAATTCTACTCCCTGCGGTTCAGGCAACTGTTAGCACTGTCTGTTACAATAACAGTATGTAAGCATTCAAATACACATTCAACAAAGTACACATGCAATGAATTGAAGCTTTGTCCACCCAAGTTCCCACAAACCCAGTTTCAGTATTGCTGTGCTAGTTGTGTGAAAAGACATTTCACCATTCACAAGAATGGAGTAATTCTTATTTTACTTGTTCCACTATTCACCTGGATTCTGAGTATTTCGTTTGAAAACAGGCTCTTTAAAAACAGCATATCATACACAGTTTTCTCTCGATCTATCCTCACAACATTCCTATGAGGTACACTAGACAAAGAAACAGTTACCCAATCTGTGCTGCAGAATCAGTATGTAGAGAGATCTTGCAGCACCTTTTGAGACGAACTGAAATAAAGAAATTGGCAGCATGAGCTTTCATAGACTTCAGTCTACTTCCTCAGGTGCAGGTAGTGGAGTGGAAACCAGGGACAGACATATATATATATGCCATTGGTATGTGAGAATGTCAATTCAAAATCAAAATCCTTTGTGTATGAAATGAAGTAGCAAGTCCAGTTTTAACAATAGTTGTTAGTGAACAAAGATATTGTGAACTGGCCAATGTGAATGAAATGAAGAGGCAAGACCATTATATACTGCAGAATGAATGCAGTTTGACACTGCTTTAACTGCCATGGCTCAGTGTTATGCAATTGTGGGATTTGTAGTTTTGTGAGATATCTAGCTTTCTCTGTGAGAGAGCTCTGGTACCACAAGAAACTACAAATCTCTAAATTCCACAGCAGTGAGCCATGGCAGTTAAAGCAGTGTCAAACTGCATTCATTCTGCAATGCAGATGCAGCCAGTGATTGTGAAAGTCTCTCAGTGAGCCTTAAGTCCAGGCAGAGATTTTGGACTTGGGTCTCACTTATGGTTTCAGAAAAATCTGAGCCTCAGAACTCCTAGTTCCCTTTTCATTAACCTCCATTTTCCCAAATGATGTTTTCTACAAGCATAATGTTAAGAGGGAGCACTAAGAAAGGAAAATAATGGAATTGCTCCATTTTTGTGAATGGAGAAATAGTGGGAAGCTTGTCCTTGATTCCAGTTTCTTCCCTGCTCTTGGACCCTGCATCTCATGCCTGATGAAATTTGGTAGTGGAGGTAAACAAATAAGTTTACATTCAGAATAAAATACGTTTTTTACTTTCAGAAAATTCAGACTAAAACACATTTTTACTTTCAGAAAATTCAGAATAAAACCCATTTTTACTTTAAAACTAAATGTATGGGAAACATGCACCTTGTTTTAAAGGAACATTGTACTTCTGAGAGGTTTCTGAGAGCACGAGCCTCCTTTAAAATGAGCCATGAACTCCTCTTACAACTTATTTTACAGTGAAAAAGAAACTGAGGTTACACTGCACCCATCACTATGCCACTGAATTTTGGCACCATGCTGTTTAGTTGGAGAGCAGTAGGGAGCTGCAAAAATAGGCACATGGGGAGCATGCAGCCTATATGCCAGATGCTGCCCATCTCTGATTTAAGGAGTAGGAGGAAAGTATCATAGGAAACAGAGAAAGTAGATGAAGCATGGTGTACAGGAGTTTGTCTTTTAAGCCTCCGACTGGCTTGAAAGATCAACATAAGGAAATGATTGCATTCTTCCTTGCTGCTGCCAAGGTTAAAACTGTTTACCAGTGAAAAACTGTAAATGGTCTGTCTCAGAGCAAACAGCTAAATAGAAATTGGACAATGGCCCTATTAGACAAACTGACACATAAAGTATGTGAAAGGAGAGAAACATATGTATGATTCTGAAGACATTTGATCTCTTTTATAAATAAAGAACATTCCTTATGTCATCCTCCAAAACATCATTTAAAATTCTGAAAAGACATTTTAACTGCTTCTATGGACAAAAAGAGGAAGGAAACCACCTCTGAGTACTCCTTGCTTAAGTAAATTCTATGACATTCATGGAACTGCCATAATTTGCAGGTGCATACATGGTCAGAAAGACACAAGGAGGAAGTAAATATAGTATGTGCAAACCATGAGACCTGTTGTTTGTACCATATAATACGAATATTAAAGATTCCTGATTTTTTTTCTTATTTATGGAGTGGAGCACTATTTTGACTATGGATTAAGTTTTGTTTTTGCCAAACAAACCTTCCTTGTTTTTATATCTAGAAATAACACAATTATTTCTGTTTGGGTCATGGCTGAATCAATCCAAGCAGGAAGGGAGAGGCTCTTCTGTGAGGGACTGTCAGATGAATGGGTGCGGAACATGAAGTCCTGTTGGAAGCTGTAAAAAGGGCTCTTAAAATGCTGGGAGTTGTCAGGAGCTCTGAAGTCATGCAGGAATTTTAGGGCTTGGTAGCAAGGGCAAAGATTTCTGCTGAGGTTCACGGCAAAATTCAAAGGCCTGTTCTTGGCCAAATGTATAGGCAGATTCAAAACAAGCTAGAAAAATTTAATTGCATTTTTCTTTTCTTTTCTTTTCCTTTCTTTCTTTTTTCTTTTTTGGTAACTCAGGATAATCACATATGTAAATACTGCTAAAAAACAATTTGGATGGAAGAATAAAGGAAAAGGAGACCGCCTTTCTTATAAATCCACCAGAGTCAAAAAAGGGGAAGGTGGATTTGGGGGCAAGAAATTTTAAAGCTGCAAAGAGTACAGGAATGTAGACTGTGGTTCTAAACTGTCTAGGAGACTTGGACAACCAGAGCATTGGGAAGTCTGGAAAACAGGTTCTATGAGAATCAGAGTTGTCTGTCTGTCTATTTGTGTCTGTGCCTGTCTGTCTGTCCATCCATCGAGAGGCATAACTAGTTTATGTGGGCCACACTAGATGACATCCTAAAGCAGTGGTTCCCCAAACTATACCCTTTAAGAGATTTTGAACTTCAGCCCCCAGAAGCCTCAGCCATGTTGGCCAATAGTTCGCGATTCTGGGAGCTGAAGTCCAAAATCCCTTAAAAAGCACCATTTGGGGACTACTGCCCTAAGGGGTGGTGACAGCGCTGCTGCCCAAATGCCTGCCTTTGGGCAGATACAGAGTATGGTGTTCACCTGCATCCCTTTAAAACATCAAAGAGATGTTGTGAGCAGGATGAGGTTCAGTGGGAAGAGAAAGGAGAGGCCCCAGGTTTTAATTTTTTTCAAAATTTAATTTTTTAAAAATTTTTCTTTAAAACATCACATCTTATAAATGTTCACTTTAACCACATGGAAACTATGTACATGTAAATACATTTAGGTTGTGCATATGATATACTTTTAGTTTTGCTAGTTGTTTATGTCACAACTATGACCATTACATTCAGTGACACAGGGGAATTATTATTTAAGAGTAATCTTAGTCCAAAAAACATTCCTAAGGATTCTGCATGGGGTGGTAAAGGGGATGGTCAATGGGGTTGGGTGGCACCATGAATTACCACACCACCAACCCTAATGATGCCACTATCTATCTATCTATCTATCTATCTATCTATCTATCTATCTATCTATCTAATTGAATTTATTTGCTTTATAATTTGCATTTGTTTGGGGAAAAATGCATGTATGCAATAATGATGTATGTCAGTACAATTATAGTATACTAAAGGCACAAAAAAGAAATCAAAGTCTAAAACAGTAGTAAAGATGCAATATACAACAAATGAAAGAATATGGGAAAAGAGCTCCATATTTTTAGGCTGGAGAGGATGAAGGATTGACACGAGAACGGTCGTCAGATATCTGAAGGGATGTCTTATAAAAGATGTAGTAGATTTATTCTTTTTTGCTTCAGAGGATAGGCCAATGAGCAGAAATTTCAAGGAAACCAATTTCAAGGGGTCATTAGGAGAAACATCCTGATAGAGAGGTGTTACAGATTGCCTTGAGAGGGGGCAAGCTCTCCTTTGCTAGAAGTATTTTTAAAGGGCAGTGTTACTATCTAGAACTAGTTGAATCTCACTGGTGATACATTTGAGTGTTCTCACATGGAGAATGTAGGTGATCACTAGGGATGTTCTGTCATTTTGTGGGTTTGGTGTGTCTTGCAGATGGTTCGTGGTGTTAATATTACCTTGATGATGTATTTCTTCAGTTCCATAAGTGGGTATTACAGTTTGATCATCGGCCAGGAAAGTGTGGACTGGGATAGAATCAGCCACCTCCCAGGCTTGTTTTCTTCTCTACAATGAGCCCAGATTTTTCTATATTACCCATATTATGTCCAAAAAAAGGATGTATTATCTTGGTTAAAAGCCTTCAGGAGTGGTGATTCACCCTTTAAACAGATCAGCAGCTGTCCCCCACCCCACCCCACTTAATTTTTTAAAGAAAAATAATACAATGCTTTCAAAATCAAATGTATTTCTATTTTCCCTTTTTGACATTTTTGGCAGTCCACGTGACTTGTGTATGATCCCTCAGACAGAAGTCTAGCCCAGGGACCTTTTGAAGTTGTCCACCCTGCCTCAGATGCTATGCCAGCTAAGTGTTAATTTGTGTCATCAGATTTAATAGCTGTTTATTGATAATTAAAATAAATTTAAAAACTCATTTATCTCCATGCATGCATGGATGGGAGGTGGGATCCATATCCTGACAAGTTCAAGCTTTATTAATTGCATTCGTATTTCAAGTTTGAAGCTTTCAACTAAAAAAAATGGGGGAAAGCCCAACTCCATCTTAACCATTCCACTAACCTTTGTTTTCCTGAAGACTTCACCCCCTGATCTTGGGTTTGTATAGAATTCCAGATGTAGAGACATAGTGAGTTGCCATGCAGACACACCCCAGGGATTCCACTATGTTGTATCATTTCCAATTCCCATTTACATGCACATTGGCCAAATCATTGGATGAATTACAGTCCTTATGTCTCCTTTAAAACCCCTGATTCATCCTTCTTAATGCTGTTCTATATTTAGAAGGTTGGAAAACATTGCTCAGATCAGGACAGGATTTAAAAACAAAGAGGACCATATTGCTGACATCTGGCCTTTTCTTTTTTGAGTGGGAAGAGGTGAACTTGCTGCAGAAATGGCACGGATCATGTTATACTCCCTCACTGACCTTGGCTGAATGAGCAACGTTAGCGTTTTTATTAGGATTTCATTAGGTGGCTGCTGCAGAGCTTCAGTCTCTCTCCTTCGTTCTCTTGCCAACTTGTCCAGTTGCTCTCAAAATATAATAAATACCTAACACGAAACCCAAAGCCTCTGGAGCTCTGTGCTTACGAAAGGTTTGTATTAATATATTAGGTATTATCTAGAGTCCTGCAGTGACACGATTATGAAGCAGTATTTTTTTCTCCTTTCTCCAGGAATTATAGCTAACATTTTTCATCTTAGAGAACCAAGAGGCATGCTTTGAAGTGCCTCTGTGACGTGAATCATGTCTAGGTTACAAGGCTGTAAACACCCCATTGCTGGTGAGCATGTATATTAATGCCAGAGAAGTGACAAGTGACTCCCAAAAGTAAAAAGAAATTAAAGGGGGAAATAATTCTTTCATTAAATTACCTGAAATGAGGCCTACTGTTGGGGAGGGCATGACTACCACATGATCTAGCAACTGAGTAGCATCCCCTCATATGAACAGCATTTTAGTGAGGACAGAGCTGATAGAGTAAATGGACCAAGGACCAAGTGAGAATAGGACCAAGGACCAAGTGAGGGAAGGGAAAATGCAGGTGAGCAAATGGATGCAGTAGCATCAGCAAGTGGGATTGAGAAGAGGGGGCAGTGTCAGGAAATGCAATAAATCCAAGGACAGTAGTACCCTCAGCAGCCCGGAGGAGGAAGGGAAGTACTTCAAGCTCCAAAGGCCAGGTGAGCACCTCTGCCTCTGAGAGCAGCTGCTGAGCATTTCCTGAACAAAGAATAAAGTTTGGCAAGCTGTGATGGGGAGGTGCTGGTTGTGAGTTGGCAGTGACTTAGTGTTCCCACTTCCACTAAGACTCAAGGAAACCCAAGGGACTAACCAAACCTCCAAGGTATGGAGGGAAAACTCACCGGGGCCCAAGTGTACTCAAGCTGGCCCTGACCATTCCACCCAGTGTGGAATTTTCTCCCCATGGAGGTTAAATGAACTTCCAAGCCCTATTTAGGTATGCAAAAAGGGGTTAAATAAGCACACAAGTAAAAAAGTATGTTAGCTTCATCTTCCATCATTGTTTTGGTTGAATGAAAAGTGATGATTTTAAAGAGGACAGACTCTTTATACATGGGGGGCTTCCATACAAAACAGATTTTTCTAGGGTTCTTGCTCACATAGAGACTCTATACATAAAAGAGACCTTGTCTTCAGAACCATTGCCTTTCATGCCACCACAATGACAACAGTAGGGAACAAGGCTAATGGACTATGTGTGTGAGTTGATTTAACCCTTTTATGTGAACTTGAATAGGGGTCTCATGCTGAGTAGTTCTACAGTTAATTAAATACATATTTACATAAAGAAACAAGCATTTTCCTAATTATTTTTGCAATTGTTAACTTTATCAGTCACCCATGGTTTTTTATGAATTGTTCATGAAGATTTTTTTAATCTACTGGTGTTATTATGGTGTTTGTTTTTATAGGTGACTTATTTTTTTTAAATGATTTAACATGCTTATAAATAAATTCAGAAAATGGCTGCTTATTTCTTCATTCACCTATTCCAAACACACACACACACACACACACACACACACACACACACACACGTTTTTGCTGTTCTCAGAAGAAGCTGGAAGTTAGGTGCTGTCTAGCCATATTTTGAACAACCACTGGGTACAATTATGTTCCAGTTTTTTTTTTTTTAGAACAATCCCAGCATTTCATATAAATTTTGTCAGATTCCCTTCTGGATTCCTGTCAGCTTCACAATGACTAACAAACCACAGTGGCTAAGCACTGCTCATTCAAATGCTAAACTGTTTAACATGCAATAATTAGGAGAGACTCTGCTCATTAATTAATATATGCTTTGCAGAATTGGAATCAAAGGCCAAACTACATGTCATGCTAAAATGTGTTAACTTAGAACTGGCTCTACCTCTTTCTATCTTTTCCTTCAGAAACTGCAGCTATGGGAAGGTGGGGCAATACAGAACAGGGCTCCGACAGACAGAAGGGGATGTACATCTGCTCCCATCTTTGGTGATATTTTTTTAAAAAGGAAGATGGTGAAGAAGCAAAAGAATTAACTCATTTTCTCAAGATTCTCATCTAGATTGGTGGTCTAGTATTTTTTTTAATGAGAGAAACATCCCCAGTTCTAAAATTAAATGAATAAAAAAATTTGGCATGCATTATGCTCATGACTGTTCCACTCCCTGGTGTATACTAAGATCTACATATTGGAAATGTTTATAGTTAAAGCAGTCAAACAAGTATTATTTTCAGTGCAAAAAAAAAAAAAAAGATTTCTCAGCCATAGTGTGATCTAAAAGGATTTGTGTATTAATTTACCTTCTAGTTACATTTTGTCACTGTTATTTGCTGTCAAGTAGACTTTGACTTATGGCAACTCTATGAATGAGAACCCTCCAAGAGCTCTGGTCATTAACTGTCCTTCTCATGTCTTGCAAACTCAAGGCCAGGTTTTCCTTCTTCAATCCATCTGTAATGTGGGCTTCCTCTTTTCCTATGGCCTTGCACTTTTTTTGCAATGAGTCCCATTGTGTCATGGTATGTCCAAAGTACAATAGCCTCACTTTAGTCATCTTGGTTTTTACTGACAGTTCAAGACCTATTTGCTCTAGGACCTGTTTGTCCCATTTTTAGTGGTCTTTTGTATCCCTAGAACGCTCCTCCACTACATTTCAAATGAGTTTATCAGTTATCTTTACTCTCCAGCTTTGACACCGATGCATAAAAATGAGAAACACTATGACATGGATGAATCTGATTTTGTTATTTAATGACATTTTTGCTCTTGAGGTTTTTATCTAGTTCCTTCACAGTTGCCCTTCTAAGTCTTAATATTCTTCTGATGTCTTGACTATATTCTCAATTTTGAGCCAAGGGTTAGAAAATCTTTAATTATTTTGATGTCTTCATTACCGACTTTAAGGTTACATTTATTTAATGCCTTTCTTTCACTATGCTCAAGGCAACATATGGCAATTTTCTTTTCCATTTCCATTTTATCCCCTAACAGCAATGCCTAAGATAGGTGAGTCTGAGAGTGAGGGAGAGTAACAGGCCATTTCATGGCTCAATTGGGATTGAATTTAATCTCCCAAATCCAGTCTTTTCACCACTATACCACACTGTCACTATAATAGACTAATAAGCACTTGGGGCAGAGGAACCAAGTGCAGTGATTAAGTATGTGTCTTGCCTGTGTAAGAACCTAATCTCATCCAGGACAAAAAATAATGTAGAAAAAACCTTGGAAAACGAAATACTTCTGGGCATACCAGGTATAAACAGTTACTAGCATATAAGGCTAGGCAAGAAGCATTCTTCTAACATGATAACCTTTGAGGTACATTACGTTTTTAGACATTGGTGAGTCTGCAATCCTGCCCTGCCTTTTGGAGCAGAACAGACCTAGGAGGTTTGTGCATGAAGTTTCTCTTCAATATTTGAAGCACCCCTGAGTATCACGATCCTGCACATGACTTAAGCCTGCTAGGTGGGAATATAAAAACCCCATATCATCTTGGATTTTGAATAGGGACACTTTCAATAAGGCATTACAGAGAACGGCCAGTACAAAAGCTTCTCTCTTGTGCCAACCACTCTGCAATACTCTGCAATAAGGTATGGAGGAGCTGAAAAGCTGGCTGTAAGGATAAGATACAAGCATTCCATTTTTTGAGAAAGTAGGAAGAAGGATAAGGACAAAGGCTCATAAGGCCTCAAATGCAATCTCATCCATTGTTGTTGGTTGCCTCCAAGTCATTTTTTACTTATGGCCACCCTAAGGTGAATCTATCATAGGGTTTTCTTGGCAAGGTTCTTCAGAGGGGGTTTGCCATTGCCTTCACCTGACGTTAAGAGTGTGTGACCTGAATTTGTCAAAACAAGCTAGTGCTATCCATGGTGCTGAAACCATGAGTCCATTTTGCCATTTGGGTACTGGGTAAGAAAAGGGCCCAGGACTCCTGGACCAAGCAGTGCTCCTTGGCATCCAGGTAGAGGTCTAAGTAGGAATAATGTCACATAATTTTTTAAATTTTTTTTTTTACTAATTTAGGCAAAAACACCAGTTGTGCCCTTCCCCATCAATCTCCTACCTTATGTCACATTCATTATCACTCCAGTGTACAATGAAGTCTGCCTTTGAAGAGATTTTGGAAACTAATGTGGATTTTAAATATTTCTACCAAGAGGCTAATGGGAATGGGTAAAGCTGTAACACCTTACTAGTTGCCTAACATAGTTCAAAGTACACCTGCTAACCTTTCAAGCTGTAAATGGTCTAGTTCCTGTTTAACTTCCAAGAACCAGTTTCTCCAGCTTCTATCAGAGTCCCCATTCTGGGTTCTATCAACATCTACAGATAAGGTGATTACTCAGACAGGGCTTCTTCACCAGTGGCACCAATGTTTTGGAAAGTCATCACAAACAAATCTGCTCTGTTCATCCCTTGTTTACTTTCAAGAATCTAGGCATCTGAGGACCTTTGACAACTTCTGATGTTTGCCAAGTGGTCATCTCTTAATGGTCTGTTGTCAGCTAATTAATAATTATCTTCCAACTTCGTATTTCTGGTCCTGGTTATCAAGTTTCAATTTGTTTTTTTTAATCCATTTAAGATTTTTTTTTTTAAAAAAATGCATTATGAAGTCTTCCAGAATTCCTGGTGATAAAATTATGTTTAGTGTTCCACTCAGAAGCATTTTTCTTAGTGGGAACAGCAGACAGACAAACATTTTCCCCCTCAAGATTCTGGAACTACAGTTGGCTTTTGACATTCATGGCGATTAGGTGCAATCCTAAGTGGGGGAAACCCGTGAACAGAAGCAAATATTTTAAAAAACACAAATGCTATTTTTTTTAAATCTGAGAGAACACTTCTCTAGGAATCTCTAGGTCCCCAAGTAATATTTCTATCCATTTAAGAAGATATGTTTATTATATTAATTTTATTCATTTATATCCTGCCTTTCTCCCAATAATGGGACTCATAGTGACTTATTACCTATTTTAAAGCAATATAGATTAAAATCTAAACAGAAACATCAATAAACAAATAGAAATAATAAAACATGTTTTTAAAATTTATTATGAATATATATATATATTTCTTTAAAAAGACACTATTTAGGAAGTTAAAAACATTAAAAATGATGAAAAGACTAAAAACGCAACATAAAACAATACAGCACACCATTAAGATCCCACCCATGTCAGTTTCTAAGCAGAAGGAGAGAATGAACAGTCATCCTGGCCTCCCTAAGGGGGGGGGGACTTCCAAAGTCCAGGAGGAGCCACCACGAAAGCCTTTGCCTTTCTTCCCACCAAACAAACCTGTGAATGTAATGGGATAGAGAGAAGGACCTCTCCAGAAGATCACAAGGCTTTAATTGTCTCATGAATACATTGACAAAGGCTGCTGCAGCAAGATAGCAAGCATTTACAGAGTAACTTGGAGGGGTGGCACTTACAATGTGCACAAACTATGTGCAGAAAGCACCCAAGCTTTTGTGTCTGGAACATGCATCAAATATCATTTTTTCCAGGCTGAATGCTGGCATAGTCATACATCCCTAATGCAAGACAAAATAAAAAAAAAAATAAAAAATGGGATTCTATGAAATTGATTATTTGGGAAGAAAACCACACCGTGCCTCCCAATACCAAGTATTCTGCTGATTTCTCTCATGGATGTTATAGAAGGAGATTAGAAAGAAGTGAAAAAGTGACTAAAGTGGTCACTAAGGCCAGAGAAAGGGTAAATTCCACCTCCTGGAAGCTTCCAGAAGCATCTATTCATCTATTAACAGCTAGTCCTTCATATCCGTGGATTCTGCATCCACAGATACAGTCATTTAGGGCCTGAAAAGATTTTTTTTTATCCAAAAAACAAATGTTGATTTTTGCCATTTTATCTAAGAGACACAATTTTACTACACCACTATATACAATGGGACTTGAGCATCCATGGATTTTGGTATCCATGGGTGGCTCCTGGAATCAGACCCCATTGGATACCAATGGATTTTAAAACAAGATCTCTGAAATTTTAAGTAAATTATGATATCATTCTAGTAATGTCAGCCATTCATCACATTTATTATACTCCCTTCTATTTTCTCACTCTCATAATTTTTCTCTAACATATCATACATTTATATTCTGCTATATATTACATTTTCCTTGCTACAAAAACTGAATTTCAGAGTCTCTTAAAAAAGAAAAGCAGGTTTAGGAATGCATATTTTTATTGGTAAGTGGCACATAAAGTTGCCTGGTTTTGCCAGTTCTTTTCTCTGAAATATAGCCTAACACACCTGGTGTTATTGGTGATTTCTCATCCAAGTACTAACCAGAGCTGACCCAGATTAGCTTCCAAAATCAGATGGGATCTGGTGCCTTTAGGGTATTTAGGCCCTTATGGCCAGAACTCTGGCCATGATGTCCTGGGTCATTTAAAATATCACACTGTAGTCCTATTAAGGTAAACCACTCAGAAATTCTATCCTGAGCTTGGGAAATTTGCATTTTGGACACCAGTTTCCAGAAATTTCTACTAAGCATTGTCACTAGTCACTGGCCATGCTAGCTAGGGGACTAAGGGAACTATAGTCCAAGGAGAGACAGCATAGTGTAGTGGCTTGAGTGTTGGACTAGGACACTGGGAGACCAGGGTTTGAATCTTTGCTTGGCAATGGAAACCCATTGGGTGACTTTGGGCAAGTCACACTCTCTGAGTCTCAGAGGAAGGCAAGGGCAAACCTTCTCTAGACAAAATCTGCCAAGAGAACCCCATGATAGGGTTGTCGTAGGTCAGAAATGACTTGAAGGCACACAGCAATGAAGTCTGAAGAAGTAACTTGCTCAAGCTCTGATTCTATAAGTACACTCACTCTCTTTACTATTAGTTTAACATTTGCACTGATTTTTTTCTACATGTATATATATATATATATTCAACCAACTTCTTTCTATGTAAGAATACACAGGCACACCAATCCAAAGGATTTTCACCTGTGAAAACAGAAATGCACTGAAGCCCGGAGGGGAAAAATCCAGACACTTAGCAGCAGGGTGAATTATAACTCATTTTCTTTCCTATGTATTATTATTTCATTACCATGAGATGAACAGGAAGCCAGTAATGTACAGTATTCAATGCACATTGTTTTGGGCCTGGGGGAGGTAGGACAGAGAAAAATCATAGTATTCCACAGAACACAGTACTAGGGCAACTGTGCTAATGAAGGCTAATAAAAGCTGGAAAGGGAGCCATTGTGCAATGGAATGCAAAACCTAGTGAGAGAATCATTCTGCTGTTCTCTCGCATGGCTGCCACATACTTCAGTTATGCTTGCTGCCTCCACTTTGCTCACATCCTTTCTTGTCGCTGAAACAGAAGTAATAAATTATGATTTAGTCAATAGTGTAGAAAGCTTCAGTAGCTTAATGATCTTCCAAACATTTATATCCAAACCCCCAATGTTGTAAACATATTTAGTGGTGACACAAAATGATCTGCTCTTTCTATGAGTTCTACACAGCTGCATAGTTAAAAGGTGATTGTTAAGAGCCTCTGATGACAGGTGGTTACTCCACCTCAGTGGAGCTTCTATCATCTAGTGGGGTGGGTTGAGATGGAGGAAAGAGTATGATGTTTAAAACTGGATCAGAGAAAGAGGGTGACGTTTCTGCAGATGGCTAACAAGTGTGTGTGTGGGGGGGGGGGGGGGGGGTGGTCATGGAGGGGGGAAAAAAACCATGTTCCTGCCCATTTCTCACACTGATGTGTTTAGATGATACACAGGGCCCTAATGGGTAGAAAACAAGTCTAATCTGCAATCCAGGGTGATTTTCTGGAGTAAAAAGAGTCCCCCTTTACTCCGGATCAGGCAAGAAATTCTGGAAATCCTCTGGGTGTGCAAACTGCACGTCAGTGTGGGGATGGCAGGAGGAGCACTGAGGGCAGGCAAGTCGCTTTTCCCACTGGAAAATTTCAGCTCTCCACAGCATTTTCACTTTCAAGTTCACTTTGTTCCTCCAGTACCATTCCTTTTGCAGGCATCCAAATCAATCACAAAAGCGCAGATTAGCAGAACAATACCACTGGTACAGCACACTGACTGGTTGTACAAGTGCACATTTGCATAACAATGTGTGAGAATAGTACTTCCAGTATCAGCCTGTTGTGGGTGCTGATTATACAGATTGCTCATCTTCCCTGCAGATACAGAAGTCCCAACAATCAGCCAGGTTTTCCTCTGTACAGACCTGGCCAGCGACAGAGAGAGAAAGCCCTGCTGAACATAGTGGGATTTATGAATATATGTGCAAAGAACTGTGCTATAGCAATGGTTGTATAGGTTTCTGCCTTCTCAGCTTGAACATTTAAACAAAAAGTATTTGTGAAAACAACACCAATCTGCAGCACTGTCTTCTCACAAGGAAGCTACCCTTGCAACAGTTATTAGTGGTTCTTTCTCCTGCTCAGGAATGTGTAACACCTTTTTCTCTCTAGTACAGTCACACAAGATGTAAATCAATTCATGTTACCTGAACCTTTCATTACCCAAATATTTTGATTTTTTTCTACAGACCACAGCAGTTTCCTTATGATTTACCACTGTTATGATGATGAGAATTCTCAGTAAGTGCTCATTCACCAGCAGCTCAGGTTATGACCCACAGCTACGTTTTGCCAGCTAGAGATATGTGCAACTCCATACTTTGATTAAGAAAGTGATCTCTAACTTTAAATCACTCCTCCTCAAAATGGTGAACTACAACCATCACTATCTCTGACTACTGGACATGTTAGCTGGAGATGATGGGATATCCTTTCCTTCAGGTTTGCCTAATGGAGACTTCACAAGGATTGGAGACATGATGTGTTAATATTTCTGTTTCCCACCACATGTTTCACAGAGGTTTATTTTACTTTAACTATGGCTGAGAAGAGTTTGATCTCTTTCATTATAGTCTGGGATACCACAACATTTGACTGTTTTGATGTGTAGCCAATACTGTGGATGAGAGACCCTTTTCAGGACAGGATATGGAGAAACAGAATGCTTTTCAGTTGGGAAAGAATTCTGAAAAGGCTGCGTTTTCCTTCTCTGTTTAATTTTCATACAGAACATATGATAAAGAAAGCAAGATTATATTTGGAGGAAGGTGGTGTGAAAATTGAGGGAAGGAATATCAACAATTTAAGACATGCACATGATACCATATTTCTAGCAGAATCTAGCAAGTTAAGAAAGAAAGTGCAAAGCAGGAATAAAGCTGATCAGGAAAATACTAATAATGACCAGAGACTGAAAAGTACTTGATGAAGATGCTAGTACTGTTTATAGTTTTCTTGGCTCATTCATAAATCAAAATTGAGCAGATATGAGAAGATAACTAGGATTTGGAAGGGCAGCTATGAAGGAATTAGGCAAGATCCTCAAGTATAAAGTTATATCATTAAATACTGAAGTCAGGATCATCCATGCCACTGTGTTTCCAATTTCTATGGATTTTTGTAAAATATGAAAAATGAAGAAAGCTGACAGGAGGAAAATGAACTAATCTGAAATGTAGTGCTGAAGAGAAGTTCTACAAACCACATGGGTTTGAAGGGAGACCCTACAGCAGATCAAGCTTGAACTGTTCCTAGAATAAAAAATGATCCAACTGAGGCTATTGAACTTTCGACACATCATGAAATATCACAACGCATTGGAAAAGATTACAATGCTGGGAAAATGTGGAAGGCAGTAGGAAAAGGAATACCACATTACATATCAATTGATTCAGTAAAGGAAGCTACAGTCCTCAGTTTGCTATACCTGAGTAGGGCTCATGGGGGGGTCTGCTCAATCATATATTGATTTGACAGCAAATAACAAGAAACACCAAAAGGCCCACACATGAAAATAAAGAACTTGAATCCACACTGGGTGACAGCTGAGTCTTTTTTCTCCAATTTTCCATTAATATGGGGAACCCTTTATAGTTCATGAAATGAAAGCCAGAGCTATCCTAAATTCAGCATATGTGGGAAGAGGTGCAGGAATTGGTGGTAGGAAGAGAGAATCTGAAAAGCCTGAGTACACAGTCCTTTGGATCTCAGCCACAGGTTATATTAATGTCAATTAAAGTTTGAGAACTGAATTCACCACTTAAGAGTTAATTAAGATTACTTCACTAATCCCATCTTGCTGAACCCTAAAATCCAGCGAGCAGAATTTTGTAAGATTATTGAACTGCATAGGTTTAGCAAACTTCAATAATCTGTCAGCTCTTTTGCCTGCCAAATAGAAAGAAGTCAAAGCAGGAAAGTGTTTCTCCTAGGCCCTATCTGCATTACATAGATCAATGTTATTGCAGGTTAACTGGCATGGTTTCTTCCTCAAATCTTGGGAAATGAGGTCAGAAATCCTAGTAAGAAAGCCCTCACATAGCACTGTTTCTTGAGAAATGGGAAGGACTGTTTAAATTTAAATAAGGAGTTTGCCAAAACATACTCAACTTTTATTTTTGGGAACGTGTAAAAACTATCCTTGTCCTACCTATGTTATTTCTGCCTCTGGCATCAAATTTTCAATTAAAGAAGTAATGCCCAAAAATGCATTAACTTCATTAACCGAGGAATACTTGGATCTTTTTCTGGTGTATAGTTTAACCATTTGGTTTGTTCAGAAAGCTTTGGCAATTGGGCATTTTAGAAATGTAAATAAATAATGCATACATATCTAGTTTTGATATTCTCCTAGCAGTAGAATTTACTCCAAAATCAGAGGCATGAATAGCCTAAACCTGGGTTAAACCATGAATATCAATTACCTATGGTTACTGGATTTAATAGGATCTGCAGTGCAATCTAATGAATATATTCAAGATGCAAGTAGCATGTTGTGGAATTCACTCTTAAATAAACATGCATAGGATTGTAGCCTTAAGCTGCTGTCACACTGCAGAAATAAAGTTTGACACTACTTTAACTTCCGTGCCTGAATATTATGGAATGCTGGGATTTGTAGTTTTGTGAGGCATTTAGCCTTCCCTATCAAGCTGTTCTAGTTCCTCACCAAACTAAAAATTTTAATATTCCATGGCATTGAGCCACGAAAATTAAAGTAGTGTCAAATTACCTTATTTCTGCAGTGTGGCAGTAGCCTTAGTCATGAGTAACTTGAGCTGGGTTGGTGACTATGTAGTTTGCATTCTTAGGATAGGAGCTCTATTAAACAAACTCAGCAACCTTGACTATTCCCATCTAATGTTTATCCACCACATTGTGTCCTGCTGCTATGGTCAGCTAAAACTATGTTCTTTAATCTCAGGGTCTATAGAGAAATTAATATGAAATATGTCCCCCACTTGTTCTTCATTTTAATTATGCCAAAGGTTCCTTAGAAGGCTGACCGTTACAGTTTCTCATAAATGTTTATTTCATACTTTGGAGATCAGAAGGGGGAAAAATGAGGGTTGTACAAATCTGGATGGACCTATCTAATTTGAGGGACAAAAGGTGTTGTCATTGCCCAATACAAATGTGAAAACTGAACTATATGTTCCTCTGTCAAGAATATGCTATATGTACTCCCTTCTAAGAGCCAGTGAGTGTAGTGGTTTGACTGTTGGACTGTGATTCTGGAGATCAGAGCTAGATTCCCTGCTTGAACATAAACCCACTGAGTTACCTTCAGCAACTGACATTCTCTCAGCCTCTGAGGATGGCAATGACACACCCTCCAAAGAAACCTGCCAAGAAAACCCAACAATAGCTTTTCCTTAGGGTCACCATAAGTAAAAAATGACTTGGAGGCACACAACAACAACAACCTCCATTCTTCCTTCCCTTTTGTGTCCGAACTCCTTCCTCCACTTCCTGTTTCACAGACACAGAAGTTGCTGTGATATCACACATCCTAGTCTTGAACCAATTGCACTGACTTCCAATTTGTTCCTGCGCTCAATTCATTGTTTTTGTTTCATCCTATGAAGCCCTAAAAGGTTTGGGGGCTAGATATCAGAAAGACACTTTCTAGCTCTATGTGACAATTTGGAATCTGAAATCCACATTGGAGGGGGTGTAAGGAATTCCCTTGTAGCAGGACCTCAGCTGTAGAACTCTCTGTCAGATGCTGGTGAAACTTCAGGAATAAACTCTTCCAGAACACTGCCATATAGCCCCCAAACCACTCAAAAAACTATCTCTGTAGTCAACCTGGCTCCATGTTTCTTGAGTTTTTGGCAAGCAGTTAAAACAGTATTATTGTGTTAGGTCTTTGGTTTTGAAACTGGCTTTCAGACTAAATTTTAGAATTGTTCCCAATCTATTTTAAAAGAATGTATTTCTATATTTTTATCCCTATTGTTCCATATTCTCCACAAACTGATGGGAAAACATGTTTTTCAAATGTTAAGAAACACTGTTGAGAAACTGGACTGGCAAATACTGGACTGTCATGAGTCTTCACAATTTGGGATTTATTCTGTGCAATATCTGCACATGGCTGCTTTGTACAGAAGTGCCCAACTTGCCAGGTTTGCCTATTTGCAGGGCAGGGAAGCCAACATGCCGGTTCCCTTGGCACCGGTGCATCATCAGTGTAGCTGGGATGGATGGGATGTCTGGCCCACATAGCTTCTCCTTCCCAGGCAGCGCCAGGTGTTGGATGTAGCCCGAGATTAGCTGTGTGATGGATTTCCAGCCCAGGCCATTGACCAGGTGGCCAGAGGGGGGTGGAACCCTCCTCACCCATCCTGGTTTTGGGCAGCTCCTGTAGGCAACTGCACTATGTGCTGTCACAACTTTTCTCACCCACCAGCATAGGTCGTAGATCTGGTGGGTGAGGAGATCAATGTTGTGGAGCACTGCTTGTAGGGACCCAGGGGTACTGGGCTGCAGAGGGAGTCACCACTGTAGGGGTCAACCCCCTATTTAGCGTCCACCGGTCCTGGCCCATACCCTAGGCCAACTCCACCTGTTTGCTGTGACCAATAAAGTTGTGGCCTTTTCCTTCAGCATAGTGGCCTCCTGTGTCATTATTTCTTTACAGTGCCCCTGACCTGGAAAACAGAATTATCTGCACAGGAAATAGTATTTTCCTACAAAGAATAATATTTCTACACAGAAATGTTATTATCTTCTGTTTCCTGGGCAAAAATTGCTAATGCAAATTTTGTGTAGATGTAGGGCTTGAAGCTGCCCCTTCTGAAGACAGATCAGGGCCATGGCAACCACATGCCGCAGTGCCAAACCACCTTGAAGCTGTCCGAAATAGGAGCGGCAAAGATCCACTCCTTTTTCAGCAGGGGAAAGGCCAGTGTTTCCTGCCCCGCCGCAGCCCCATGGCGGCTTCATGATGCTCTGGCGGCATTCCGCATGTAAATGCCATGCCGCCAGAGCGTCATGAGGTTGCCCACATCTGGTCATCCAGGTGGCTTCAAGCTGCCTTCCCGGTGCTATCAGGATGTGCATCCTCTAAAAACACTGCGTGCCAATGATATCTGGAAGCAGGCTTTTTTGGGCCGTCTGTTCCAGCCCGTAGTCCTGAAAACTGCATGGTTTTCAAATACTTTCTCACAATGGGATAGAAATTGCTTAAATTTCTTATTGCTTCCTTTGAGAAAAAAAATTAGTGATGAATTACATTCCTATAGAGTGCACATTACAGCCTTACACCTGTTCTACCTGTGCATTCCCTTTAAAAGGAGCATTCTTTATAGCTTGTCTTCATTTCATAGTGGTGTGGTGGGATTTTACCTATTGGGAAAATCTAGGAGGACCCTTGTCCCTGTTGTTCCTCCACTGGTCCACAAATACTTTCTTTATTCAAGCAGGAGTTTGGAAACTGGCTGTCTGTTGAGGAACTTTTTTTCATAGGAAACACTGTTCTTTTCTCCCATCCACCATCACTGTGTTTTTAATTCAGTTGTTTCATTATGATAATCCATTTAATTGCATTTTAATATCATAGTTTGCTGTGTTTTTACTTGTATCTGTTTTTGAGTTGCGTTGCGGCCCAGTATTTGAAGAAAGATATAAATTAAAGGAATAAACAATTCATACAAGTGCCATACACCTTTGTCTATAGTATAAATTTCCTAAATCCATTCCTGAAACCACAACAAAGGAAAAATAAGGGGAGAAAAAAATACATTATTCTGCGAGCTTTTGTGACAAGGTAGTCTGCTTATAGAAAAATATTGGTCTTCCATTTTTTCTGGAACACAAATATCCAAAAGGCAAAGAAAAAAAAACACAAAAGGAAAAAAGGAACGGGATTTATTTGCAGAAATTAATGTCTAAAGTATGGCTTCCCCATTAGGAAAAAAACCAAATTAATTTCTGTGCCACAGAAGATTATTGTTAAAAATGAATTACTGTATAAAGATTTTAAAGAAGTGTGGACCAAATGCCTTTTGGGAATAGAAGCTGAGGTAACGTATGTTTGAAAGTCCCTGTAAAATACAGATATTCTTTAAATGAAATGGCTTTGGGCATCTTTCCTGTGTATTACCAATCCAACACAAGCTGATGCACGTGACACAAGTGAGCATCTCAAATTTTTATGTTTGAAATACAAAGCCTCAAGCGCAACATGTTTATTTACTTGGAAATTATGTGGTACTCAGAATTAGTGTAGTGTGGAAAGGAGAAATATCTATCTCCAAATCTTTTCCATGTCTTTTTTGATAAGTGGAGAGTTGTCCACACAAACATTCAGCACTTTAAAACAAACGTTACAAAGAATATCCAGGCATTTTGCTACCTAGTTCAAATCTGGGCAGGAAACAAAGCATGCAAGTCCAGACTTAACCAGAGCCAATTTTACTAACAGTGATGCAAAACCAGATGGTTCAAGCAAAGACAAAACAACACGCTCAGTCCAAGGCAGAGTGCAGAAAAAAGAAAGTGCAGTACTAACTCTCTGAGAGGATTCAATTTTCATCAAGTACCTTTGAATGTCAAGTTCTGAATGGAGGGAGACCAACATGCACTGCAAAGCCTGTGGATCAGAAAGAGAGAAAGAGAAAAGGAAGGGGGAAGAGAGAAAACAAATTAAAATAAACAAAAACAAAGCAAAAAAAGAAGATGAAGAGCAAGCATAAAATGGAAATGTATAGCAATAAAACAACAGCTTGGAAAGAAAGGGACCTGGATGGAACAAAAAAGAATGAATGGAAGAATTTATTAAATTTACTTATATGAGCATATTACTGAAACCACAATATATAGGTACGTTTCTAAGACAGCAAGGGAAGTGTGAGCTACTGATGCCATCAAAAGTACAGTTATGGGTGTCAGTAATACACCAAAATCAAAACAGTCCCTGCAGGTCTGTGCTATAAATCATGCCCCACAAAATAAAGCTTTCATTGACTAATCTAACATTTCCAACCTGCAGTCTTGACTGCAGTACTGTGCATTTAATTCCGAGATGCACTGGAGATTTTTTTAAAAAAAATCTCAGTGCTAAAAACCATTCAAGAATTAGCAATGAAAGGAAAAGCTAATAAAAACAATGGCTAAATTTAAATATGCAGATGCTGGTATTTCACAGGAAGGATGTTGATTCTGGAGGGGATTAGGCAGGATATAGGGATCAAATGCCTATTTCCTGCAGATGAGGATTTTGTCATTCTGTGTGAAAAAGAAGGGAGATTTCCTGATTGTGCTGTTATGGGTGGAGAAAATGTGTGGAACCATAATTCTGCTGAACATGGGCCAGCAGCGATAAATGAGTATTAAATAGCACACATCAGATTCAGCCAAGGAAAGGAATGCACTCTATGACATCAGAGAAACTAGAAAGCCTAGCTGAAGCACAAGCTTCAGATGAGACAAGCAGTTGGCAGTTACAATTAAACCAGAGAAAGGCAAAGAAGAGTAATTGCAAATAAGTACAGACACAAAAAGCCAACCCTCACTGTCCTGAAGCGACAACAGAGAGAACAAAGTTAAAGGAAATTCTTGAATCATTTACATTCAAACTTCTAAGGCGCTCTCTCTCTTTCTCTATATATACGCACAGACAGACACACACACCTCCACACTAAAATGTATTGCCAACATGCCTTCAGGATCTCTCAAAAGCACACATTTTTCACTCTGAGCTTGTTAAATCCTACAACCAAATGCTGGTAGCAAACACAATGCTGAGCACACTCTGCACCGCCTTTCCCTCCAACTCTCTTTATATGTATTAATGGCTCTTGCATTAAAGCTCTTGGAGTGCATTTGAAATTTCTCCTGCTGGTCCAAACTTTTCCCCATTATTTTCTGGTTTTTCTCTCCCCACTACTTCATTAGTGAAAAGAAACAGTTGCACAAATACGAGATGTTTGCTTTCACTGAAGTCCCCATCTGTTCTTTTTGTTGATTCCATCCCATTATCATTCTCCTTGGTGACATTGCTGGAAAAATTATTTCACTGCTTGGAAAATGATTCCACTTAAGCTGATTATGACTTATTGGAAATAAGAAACACAGAGAGATACCGTAAGTTGCAAAAGAACCAGGAACATTTAAAAAAAATAAAAGAATAAAATATAAATGATTTAGTTGTGATAATGTTTTGTAAATGAGAAGTGGGGGTGAAAAAGACTCCTAGGTAATTTAAAAACTGAATATAGTCCCTGATATCTGGCTTAATTATTTTTCTATTAGTCTCATTTAAACTTAACTGGGTAATCAAAAGGTGCAGCTGTTCTGTAAAGTACATTAGAAAATACACAACTGCAACGTTTCATGTAATGTGAATGCAGACTCAAAGAGCAAAAATTAAATATTTTCCTTCACATCCAATTGCTAAAATCTTCCATAGAATTTTATCCCCTTCATATTCTTCCTCATTGTGCTCCCATGCCTTGGTTGTATTATGTACCGGTAATTCAAGACTTTTAAAAGGATAAAACTGTATTGGTTACATATGAACTAATCTAATAATGCAGTCAGCCCTCCTTATCCACAGAGTCAACCATCCACGGCTTTAAAATATGTTTTGAAAAATGAAGTCTAAAATGCAAACCATTGATTTTACCATTACATATAAAGGGACACAATTTTACAGCTGGACCTCTATATGCACAGAATCTTTACCTATGAATTCAACCACCTATTGCTTGAAAATATTTCAAAAAGATATAAATTCCAAAAAGCAAAGCTTAATTTTGCCCTTTTACATAAGGGACACCATTTCACTACACCACTGTATTTAACCAGAGCATCCATAGATTTTGATACCCAGAGGGAGTCCTAATCAAACCTGAGTTGATACCAAGGGGCTACTGTACTATACCATTACATACAATTTGAACATCCACTGACTTTGGTATCCATGGGAGGTCCTGGAACCAAACCCCAGGTGATACCAAAGGTCCATTTTAATCCAAACCCCATTTTCTGAATATCCATGTAGGAGGTGAGAAGTATTGATTAAATGTTTTCAGCCTAAGGCTTTTAACCTAAAGCTTCCATTCCTCCTGGAGATGACTGCCTTATTCTGCCTAAAAGCCAGGCTGGCCTTGCTAGCTAGTTTCAGCAGGGTGGCTAGCTTCCTAAGAAAACAGAGGAAACTCGGAATAGCCAATAGAATCCAATGCAAAAATGTGAGAAATTGTGTTAAAATATTTTTTTAACATACATGTACTGTGTCGGCATTTGCCATCACCAGAAATTCAGAATGATTCCCATGACAAGGAAAATATTCACATTATTCTGAGGTACTATGGAACACCTGCCATGTAGGGCATTTTGTGATTATTACAGTGGTCTGAATGCTCCAAAATATAGATATAACCTTTTTACATTTGTCCAATTATCTTAATATGAAATACATCTCACTCTTTGCCCAGTCTCATTTAATAATGAATAACGAAATAATGAGACAAGACAAGTCCCTTTGTCTCCCAAGCTGTCCCTCTGGGAAAGGGAGAAGGAGCCTCCATCCCCCCAAGTCCCTTTGCCTCCCCTCATTGCTTCCTGGGCTGTCTGGGGGGCGATCAAGCAGGAATGTAAAAAAAAAAAAAAAAAAAAAAGAAAAAATATGGAAATGAATATATCACTTCTCAGCCTTTTGGCTAAGATCAAGTGTAGAAAAAATAATAGTTAAAATTGTGTTCAATGGCTCTCCTCACACGATCTATGAATGTGGAGTAGGGGGGAGGTTGCAGGGGGGCGTAGTGTGTTTACTGCATTTGGAGGTCAATGTAGCAATTTGCTATGTTTGGACACCCAACAGAGCGCCTAGGTGATCGAAAACTTATTTTTTAAAAAAATACATTTCTCTACACATGCGATCGCCTTAGCCAGCTTCCCACTCCACCAGGGGAAAGGCTATGCGAACCGAGGGGGGGAATGGCGCCAGTAATGCAGGAAAGAGAACAAAGCGAGTGACACCCCCATGCCAGCCCCTTGAGCACTGCTCCTCCCATCCCCAAGTTCCCGAATCGGACACCTATGTGGTTCCCATTCATTTACCCCGGATTGTACACGGGAGGTGCAAGAAAAAAAAGTGCAGTCAAATTAAACTGGGTTCGACCCCTCCTGATTTGGGTTTTCCCTGAAAAAAACAATTACATGGGGATCAGATTCAAATTCCAATGGGAACGAAATCGGTGTAATGAGGATCGATTGTGCACTCAAATGGGAACGATGCTCCCATAATCCGATAAGCCAGTGGGAATGGGGCCGAAGATTTTTACCCTCTAAATAACCACAACTTGGGGAGGAGGCACATGGTGCTCCTTAAATAACAATGGCAACAGGCCATGCCAATGCAGCCCACGCTTGCCAAGCCATTCAAACTGAGCAATGTCGCTCAATCCAAGATGGGATCCGAAGTGCTCAACTTGGCTTGGCAGGCTGAAAAACTAAAGCGAAGAAGCTGGGGGCAGCAGACCATAAATTGGCTCTGGCAATGCCCCCAAAATCTTTCAGGCTCAGCATAACTGCTAGGCATCTTTTAAATCGTGTCTCCCTGTTGGAGTGGGCAAATTATGCATCCCATCGCATCTCTTTGTGTTGGAGTGGGGTGCAAATTGCTGTTACATAATCAAATGCTTTGGCATATTTTATAAGATAAAGTGTTGAATTCCAAAATATTTTTCTGAGGTCCATTTCACAGAATACAGAGTGGCAAATCTTTTGGCCAACAAGTACAACAAGGACTCCTGGTAGCGCAGTGGTTAAATGCCTGTAGTGCAGCCACTCACTCACAAATCATAAGTTTGCAAGTTCAATCCCAGCCAAGGGGGCTCAAGCTCAACTCAGGCTTGCATCCTTTTGAGGTGGCTAAAATGAGTACCCAGCTTGTTGAGGTCAATTAGCTTACACTTTGTAAACCAGTTAGGGCAGGGGTAGGCAACCCTATTGAGCCGGGGGCTGGGTTGCTGTCCCTCAGACAACTGGGGGGGGCCGAAGCCCAAAAAAATTAATAATTAAATAATTTTTAAAAACTTAAATAAATAAATAAACCGGGACAAATGTAGGACAAATTTTTCAAATGGAGGGCACTTTTTAAATAAGAAATGGAGGACACGCGAAAACATTTGCTGATTTTTAAAAAAATGTTAAGATAAATGCATATTTCTAAGGCTTCTATAGACAATTGCCCCACCATGCCCCTTGCGCGAGACACCAAAGGCCCCGGCGGCAATCGGCGGCAGGACCGGGCTGGGGCCGGTCCCAAGGCCTTGCCGGGCCGCATCTGGCCCGCGGGCCGCAGGTTGCCTACCCCTGAGTTAGGGAGTGCTTAAGTGCACTGATAAGTGGTATAGAAATGTATTTGTTATTGCTATTGCTAAATACTCAACAGAGAGCACCAAGAAATTTAAGCTCCTTGATGAGTCAGACACATACTCAATTTAGGATTCTGAAACATGGAAACTTCTAAGATATGCAATTTCAGGTAACTCGTGAAATAGCCTTTAACTTTTTATATGGGACACGTATGAAATGTGCTCAGCAGTCCTTCATCCCCAAAGCAATGTTGAGCCTGCTGATATGATAATCACATATAGAATGGATGCACGGATTGCAATAATGGGAGCTTGTTCCCCTACACACATTTTATAGTATAAATTATTATTGTATGAACAGTGGTATGATTATTAACCCGCATGGTACAGACTGAAAAACAGAGGCATAGCCTGAAAAGCAGCAAATTACTGGGTGATATAGATCATGGATGAGCTGGAATTTCAATACAAAGGCCTAGTTTTAAATCTAAAATTCTTCACTAGAGCCAATTAGTTCTTCTTGTTTCTTCATAAAATGTTAGGGTGACCTAAAGAGATTCTTTCCTCTTCTGAGCTGCTTTTATGGTATCTGTGAGCTACATATGAAAGTTAGTATAGGATTGCACATGGAAGAGATGCAAAAGTACTTCCTTGCCAATGATAGTCTTCTATTGGAGTTATAGGCTATATTAAGGAAAAGCCAGTTGAAACCTTGTATGAAAAGGTCTAAGAAGTCATTCCCAGCTCATTCGTTTTCTGTGGCAAATTATTACCTCTACATTTGATTCCTTGTTTGCAAAATGGAGTTTAAAATGCTAACTTAGCACAAATGACAAAAAGACCAGTTAATGTGTTCAAGCCCTGCAGATCAGGTCAGAGGTGTATTAAAAAAAAGTTATTTCTTTCATTACTCTGATTTTTATCTGGCACTATTTTAGAATTGAAGTTGACAGCAAATTGAAAGCATGATAGCATAGCAAAGCCTCTTCTATTGCCCATGGGGATGGAGGAACCCAGCTATTTTGTACCAAATCATCCAAATGACAAGGTTTATGTATCTACCTTATTATTAAAAAGGCTTTCATTGCATTCCTCTCCTCTTTCAATAAGTACCTGTCATCTTCTCATCAGTTTCAACAGTGACACGAGTTAACAAATGGCTTTGTTCAGCATACGCCAGTATATACTTGCCTAGAGTATATAGGAGCCAGACAGGAATTTGTTTTAACATCTTGGCTATCTCTAAGAAATTAATGGGGCAGGGGGAGAATGGATGCTATGTAACTACAAAAAAAGGCTGGATCATGAAGGTACCGAGGGACCTGGGAGCCCCACAGCTGATGATGGTGCTGAGCCTTTATTTCCTTGTCCATGCACAGTTCACTGGGCTCTTTTCCAGCTTTCTGAAACTACTGATTGGGATGTAAAAGAAAGTAATTTCCAACTTATGGCAATCATGAGGTGATTATGGGGCTGTGCAGACCACCCCTAAGGGGTGGCCTACAGCCACCTTCAGGGGTGCTTGATTGGGGCCGCAGTAACCGTGCGCTGCAGCCCTGATCTGGTTTTTCCTGGGTGCAAAAAGGAGCCAGAAAAAATAGCTGGAAAGGACATGACAGCCGCAGTGCTGCAACTTGAAGGCAGTCCTTTGGTACTGTGTCGTTTGGATGCCGTGCCAGAGGAGTGCCATGACACCATGTGGAGTGGCACATGGCATCATGGACCCACGACTCCACCCCCAGGCCAGCCTTAATGGCCAGTCTGCAAAGGGCCTGTATCACAGAGTTTGCTTGGCAAAATGTGTTCAGGCAAGATTTGCCATTGCCTTCCTCTGAGGCTATGAGAGTGAGACTCACTCAAGGTTACCCAGTGGGTTTCTGTGACTCAGCAAGAATTCAAACCCTGGTCTCCTGGACTCCTAGTCCAACACATGTACTACTACATCACACTGCCTCTCTAACCAATTCTTTAAATGATTTTAATCTGTTTGTGGTCTTTGATGCTCCTATTGCAACTGTGAATCTCTTATGTTTTCTCATAAACATGGGAGAGGGGGAAGCAAGTGGTGTTCTTCCTTCCTTTTCCCCATTCCAATTATACATAAATTAGAGTGCACAACTCAACATGTGAACCCATATTGACAGGCCAAAATAAAGCTACTTTGGAGGTATGCTATTTGAATGATGCATATGTCCTAAGAGGCCAGAAGCCATGCTAAAGCCACGCTACAATCCTAAGGACTGGGGTGCAGCTTCTGGCCTCTTAAGATGCATGTGTCATCTGAACAGCATACCTCCAAAGTGACCTGAAGCAGCTTTATTTTGGCCTGTCTGTTCTGGCCCATGTGTATCTTTAAAATAAGCAGAAACATTTTTACTCAAAGGGGAAGTGTGCAGAAGTCTCTATATGAAGAAAAATATGCATGAAAATGCATACATTAGAAGTTATATATTATGATGATCCTAAGGTGACCACATTATGGGGGTTCTCTGGGGCTGAGAGTGTGTGACTCACTCAAGATCACCCAGTGGGTTTCCATGGCCTAGTGGGGTATTGGGCTCCAGAGTCATAATCCAATGCTCAAACCACTACACAAGCTGGTCCTATTTGAAATCACGGTAAAAATGAAGTCATGAGATTTCAATTGGAATTTTGGGTGCAGTCTTATACACATTTACCTGTGAATTATTCCAATTGTGCCAGCATGGCATAGTGGTTTGAGTGTTGGATTGTAATGCTAGAGTCCAGGTGAGTCCCAGCTCAGCCATGAAACCCCTGGGTGACCTTGGGTAAGTTACATGCTCTTAGCCTCAGGGGAAGGCAATGGCAAACCTCCTCTGAACAAATCTTGCAAAGAAAACCCTATGATCGGTTCACCTTAGGGTGCCCATAAGGTGGAAATGACTTGAAAGCACACAACTATCATAACAACAAGTGCAACCAAATTTAATAGACTTTACTTCTGAACCGACATGTAGAGGATTACACTGTGAATAAAACTTAGCATAGATGCAAATCATTGAAATATATTTAGTGTAGACATATTTAAAGAGCCAGCATGTTGTAGTGGTTTGCATAGACAGACACAGACAAACACTCCCCACATACACACAATGGAAATGGTAAAATTATTTCATCTGACTTAAATTCTAGTTGCCAACAGCTTCTAATCACTGCAAAGAAGTTGCAAACACCCTGTGGCAAGACAGTCTCCAGAGAGCCAGCATGATACAGTGATTGGAGTTGAGTAGGAATGAAAAGAAAAATAAAGTGGGATACTGGAAGAACAGGGTTTGAATCACACTCTCTCACACTCAGCCAACCATAGATTATACTTGAATACATAACCTAAAGTTGCATAACAACAAACAGTAAATATACTTGACACATTTACTTAGCGACTCAGTAACAGAAATGTTAAAAGTTAGAGTGTCTAAGGAAAGCCCTAATTCAATCAAGCCCCAGCTAATTTTCAAGAAATATCTATTCATATGCATCTCATTTAAACAAAATGCAAGTGTGATTCTGGCTATTCTGGGCTAAGAAAGCAAAAATGTAAGAACAGGCTTAGATTTGGGGAGCTGATGACATAATTCAGCAGCCTTGCCAGGGTTTTTAAAACCACAAAGCAAAAATCTGCAAGAAATCTGCTGCAAATAAAATAACTTTCAGCTTGTAACACTATGCCAGCCGATAATAATAACTTTCTCTGTTTTAAATACAGGGTAACAAGAAATATCCAGCTAATTGCATTTAAAAAATATTACTTGTAAAGGGAAGAGTTTCTCACTTTTCCTCTGTTTCCTCTGTTATAGCAAAATTCAGTATCTTCAGATCTAGGAAACATATTCAAGGATAGCCATGTTGGTCCTGCTGCAAAATGCAACAAAATCTAAAATCCACAAAGCAGCATTTATTGGCCAACCAATATGCACACGATAGGTCATGCAACCTTCCAAAACACTGGCTTCTCCATCTGGAAAAATCTTTTAATCACTTGTCTTCTCTAGTATGATCCTTAACATCTTTGCCTGATGAAGAAGCCAGTGAAACTCTGAAAACCTGTGTCATGTATTCTGTGCATTTTGGTTCATCAAGAAAAGTATTGCTCTTTTGTAGATTTTGAAATTTGTTTTATGATGATTCCCCTTGAATGTTTCCTAAATTTGCAATGAAGTGATGTTCTTCTTCTTTGAGCTATATTCCTCCCCTGTCTTTGCCCTCACAAGACATCATTTGCCCACACTGTTTTTAATGGCTCTGATGTGATAGTATTAATGATTTTGTAGATACTCAAGTATTGCATGAGTCACCAAAGCTAATACAATTAAACAACAAGAAATTGGATTAAGAAAAAGCAGAATGAAGAGAAACAAACAAACAAAAAAGCTCATCAACACTGAAACAAGAGGCAGAATCCAAAGGGACAGCACTGTGATTTCCCCTCCCAACCCCCAGGCTTTCTGGCACTGCAACCCCTGCTCTGGACAGTTTCCCAATCCTCCTGAGCAGATTTTGAAGTATGGAACTGGGTGGGTGGGTGTGCTTTGGAATGAAAGAGGTATTTCCTCTTCTACTTGCATTCCTGAAAGCTGCTTGTGCATCTGCAAGAGCAACATTGGACAGTGATCAAGGTTTGCAGTTGGCAAAATGTACATATAACTTCTACAGTTGCATTGGAGGAAGCATTTTTTAAGCAAATACAAAAATTAAAAGATATTATACACAGTAAAAGTTGTCAGGGTTTGATAAATTGGATAATGTGTTCTCCAGATATTTTGGACTACAGCTCTCATAAGCCTGAAGCATTG
Source organism: Sceloporus undulatus (assembly GCF_019175285.1). Lineage (NCBI taxonomy): Eukaryota > Metazoa > Chordata > Lepidosauria > Squamata > Phrynosomatidae > Sceloporus > Sceloporus undulatus. Next base: position 23,566,234 of record NC_056527.1, read on the forward strand.
ACCATACAGGCCAGAGCTTCTGGGAGTTATAGGCCAACATATTTGGAGGGCATCAAGCTGCCTATCCTAATAGAATCTCTTTCCCAAGGACAGTGTCCTGACCTGAGGCCACTTAGTATTAGGGGACTTAACCCACAAAATGAAAGAATGAAAAATATATGAAAAAAGCTGAAGGTCAACCACTAAAAAGCAGAGGAAATATCATTACTAAGTGGCACAAATAATGTATAATAAATACATGCCTTTCGTACTCAAATACCCAGCTCCTTTACAAGTCAATTATGAGGTAACTCAACTTTTTTTCATGGAACACACTCCCAATGTGCAGTTTTATATAAGGAAGTTATAACCAACCTTTTAAATAAATTCAAGATTACTGACATGAATAAAGAAAACAAATAAATCACCACAAAGTCATTTCAAAATGCAACAGAAATAATAATTGTAATCACACAGAACAGCAATAAAAGTAACAACCATAAAAGGCCTAACCAATGTCATTAACCTAACATTTCAGAAGGAACCATTCCAAAACTGGCAAGCTATCACATTAAAAAAATAGGTTATTTTCTCACTATTCTCTTGCCTATGCCCTGCTGACAGAAGTATCTGGATGAGGACCTATAATGATAGATTGACTGAATCAAGGAGAATTTGCTAAGTGAAGATTTGGACTAAGAATTGGATTTAGGCCACAAAGGTAACAATGGTTATGAAGCATTTGCACTTTTGCAAATACGAAATATTGTGCTGAGTCTTCAAAAACATGCAAAATTAGAGCAACAAGACTATTGCTTTGGGGAAAAGCATGCAAAATTGGGGATAGGGGTGGGACATAAATGCACCTTTTTTTCTACACAGTGATGGGTGTCCAGCATTGCTCATGAATAAATGAGAAACCCAGAGAGAGAACAGAGACAGTTCTCTTTTTGGACTATGGCACACATTCCTGTTCCCTTGCTTTTTGACCCAAATTTCTAAGGAGCTTCTGTTGCAGAACAATGCACATGAGTTACAGTCATTCCTTCATATTTTACAAAACTGCCTCACTTTTGTCTCAGTTTGTTCTGTTTGCCTGGAGCAACCATTCTACAATTTAATGGAACTACTCAATGTATAACTCTTCCCTCATACATACACTTTTATCCTGGAATGCATGTCTCTTGCTTGTTCCTGCCAAAATAAATGAATAAAACAAAATTGTCAGCTTTCACCAAGACATATGGTTCCCTCAGGAAATCTAGGCCAAGAATCCAATATTCTACTGTAGTTAAATTGGGGAGGGAGCATAAGCCACCACTATGCCAACAGAACAGACACTATAGGCTCAAGAAACATCAAGGATGTGAAAATTGGGGATTCCAATCCCACTTGACCCAGCCAAAGTAAGCAATGGTTGGGGATGCTGGGAATTGTAATCATATATATCAGAAGGGCCACTGATTCCCTGCTCCTACTATGCTCCTACTATGCACACGCAGCCTGGGAGAAAAGTGTACAAGTGGTTTAAAATTGACAAGACACACCTACAGCACACTTGGAACTACCATTAGTAGTAAACAATCAGGGACTATGCTCATGACAGGGATGAAGGAAAATTTCCCTGGCTCACATTTTACTTCAGTAACATTTTCTCAACCAATGTGCAACAGACTGTGATGTTCACACTTTTCTAGATTTTTTAATGCAGTTCATCAATCCAAGAATGCACATATAAAATGCATATATACAGTTGGCCCTCCATATCCACAGATTCTTCATCCATGGATTCAACCACCTACAGTTTGAAAATATTTTTTTAAAAATAGAAATTCGATAAAGCAAACCTTGATTTTGCCATTTATATAAGGCTCATAATTTTACTAATGCTGCTGTATTTAACAGGACTTGAGAATCCATGGATTTCAGTATTGACAGAGGCTCTTGGAATCAAGCCCCAGCAGATACCAAAGACCCACTGTAGTAAGGGAAAGCACATGGTATAGTGGTTGAGTGTTGGAGTAGACAACAGTTCAAATCTCTGCTCATCCATGGAAATCCACTTGGAGACCTTGGGCAAGTTACACTCTCTCAGCCTCAGGGAAAGGCAATAGCAAACCACATATAAACAAATTACACCAGGAAAAACCATGATAGGATCGTCTTAGTGTTGCCATAGGTTAGACATCACTTCAAGGCACACAGCAGCAGCACCAACATGCTATAGTGCTATATAAATAAAACATAATAATAATAATAATAATAATAATAATAATAATAATAGCCCCAAAATTTAATGCAGAAAAATTGCATTAAAACATGTAATTAGGTGCAATGCCACACACACACACACACACACACACACACACACACTCAAACACAAATATACACACTTCTATCGGGAAAAACAGGCAAAAATTGCAAACTGATGCATAAATAGAATGAAATTAATTTAGGACTGAAAAAATTAGAAAATAAGTCAACCTGACATAGACAAATTCATCCATATCTGTCTAAGAGTGATGCCAAAATGCTCCCCATAAACTGAGGAAACAAGAAGACCCTCATATCTTCTCAATGACAGCTAATGATCCACTAGACAACCATCTTGGGGCTTTTAGACCACAATGTCCCACACTATCCACTGATCTCCTAGACTAAGAATTACTTTTTGGCTCATTCACTGGAAAATTTATATTCACCATTGAGGGACACATTTATTTGTTCTTCAGAGGAAGGAGATTTCCTCCAAGCAGTTGTAATCTATATTTTATTTAGAAATAGGAGCTAGAGAGAGAAAGAAATTCTGAGAGCAGACCAGGTTGGGCCTCCAGGGAAATTCTTTTACAGTAGTCTTTGGCAATAAATAATCTCACTTTGTGTTAAAACAACACTCAGTGAAGTTCAAAACTGTAGCATCTGCACTTTGGAATGCTCCCCAGGGTTCTTCACGCAGAGCAAAATGCTGAGATTTACACAGATTAATACAGGGGAGTTTCCCATTTATAATAAGTTGCCGAATCTTAGGAATCTTCTACCTGGGAGCAATAATTATGAGATGTTAAAGTATTGAAAACCCTGAGGTGTTTGTAAAGCAGAGCTAGTTAATGACTCAAGCTTTGTATAATGTTTGTAAAGGGACTTGGGATTCCCATTGGATGTCAAACACTATATAAATATAAGATGATTATCACTATGTCTATAGCCATTAATCCTTGACAGTCACATGAAGTGAAAAATACCTTCCATGGAATCCCTGCAAGGAATCACAAGACTGGGCAATTGAAACAGGCTCCAGAGCATTTTGAACACCAATCCAATGTAACCTTTTCCATTTTTGTGTTTCTGGGAAGTGATATCATGAGTGTGAACAGTGATTTATCATATTTGAAAGTCAAGCAATACCACCATTCTATATGTGCCTACTCAGAAGTAACTTCCACTTACCTAAAGGACTCTGGTTGTACTATATCAGCCTAGGACTGCAGTCTTTATTGGGGATAGATAGATCCAGCAAAAGCTATTAGCCATGGTGATTACACAAATATGAGAGCCAGCGTGGTGTAGTGGTTTGGACTATGAATCTGGAGATCAGGGTTCAAATCCCCACTCAGCCATGAAAACCCACTGGGTGACCTTGGGCAAGTCACTCTCTCAGCTTCAGAGGATTATTATTATTACATTATCCTGGCTTTCTCCCAATATAGGGACTCAAGGCGGTGAACAGCAGGTTTAAAACAATACAATTTAAAAACAATACAACATTAAAATGTATAAATATAAATATGTATAAATATAAAATTTTAAAAACAAACCATTTTAAAAGTTAAAACAGTTATGAATTAAAATAGAATATGTTAAAAATACAAACCTTACAATTTAATTAGCACAACATTCCCAGCCCTTATCAATTTGCAAAGGCCTGTCAGCACAAGAATATTTTTACCTGCTGCCGGTAGGACAGCAGGGATGGAGACATTCTGGCCTTTCTAGGGAGGGAGCTCCAAAGCTTGGGAGCAGCCACTGAGAAGGCCCTGTCTCTTGTTCCCACCAAACGCATCTGAGAGGGTGGTGGGACAGAGAGAAGGGTCACCGTATATTGGAAACTACTTGAAGGCACACAACAACAACATTACACAAAACTTTTCAGAGTTGGGAAAATTTACTTCTTGAATCACAGCTCACAGAATCCCCCTGCCGGCTGTGAGATTCTGAGAGCTGAAGTCTAAAAGGTAATACTTCTAACTTCTACATGAAACAGATGGCAGATACAGTAAGAAGAGACAGACTACTCTGCTTATAAACATTTGGCTGGTTGGCTACAACTGGAGACAGAAGGCTGGAGGAGATGGAGCTTAGTTTATCCATCTGGACAATTTTGATGTTCTTAGGGAACACAGGTCATTAGACATTCCACAGGGGTAATTTCATTAGCCTGCTGTAGCAGATAGTGGAACATCTCGTGGCACTTTGAAAGACAAACAGATTCACTTCATTAATACATTAATGGTTAATGTATTAATTTTTGAGGTAATGAAGGTATAACAACAGTCTCTTTTTAATGAAATAAAGCACTGATTGTGAGCAGTGGGATGGAAGGAGTAATGTTATCACTTTAAAGGATTATTAACAATTTTTATGTGCTGAAGAGTGTTTTTTTTAAAAGAAAGTAAAAATAAATTGAAAGTAATGAGTAATGTACTACTTTGAAAAAAAATCGTGATAAACTACAATTTCAAGCTCTAATCATGATGACATTTTCCTTCAACACTGCCACTTTTGTCAGAGGTATATAGTGCTATCCTCAGTAGAAAGATGAAGGATGTGGGTGTATTTTTGCAATGATATATGTATAATAAATGTACTGTCAGCCCTCCCTGACTGTAAATGGCTTAAAACTCAGAATTCACCAGCTGAGAGCCGGGGGCTCTTTTACTGTCCCCTGACATACCACCACTTGCCAATAATGTTCTTCTGCTGATTTGTTGATAGCTGCCTTGAGTCAACCTCGATTTATGGCAACCCTGTGAATGAAATGACTCTAAGGTTGACTATCCTCTACCTCTCTGCTCAGGTCATATAGTCTCAGGCCCATGGTCTCCCTTATTGAGTCTATCCATCTGGCATATGGTCTTCCTCTCTTTCTACTGTCCTCTACCTTCCCAAGCATGAAGATCTTTTCTAATGAGTTATGCTTTATCATGATGTGTCCGAATATGCAGTTATCACTGGAAGGAGGGGGGACATCATCTGGTATCAAAAATAAAGTCAGAAGTTACAACATTATGAAAAAAGAAGGACAGGTCCCATTGTGTTCTGCTGTTGACCTCAGAGTCACCAGACTTCAAAAGAAAGCTCTGGCATGAAATTGCTGGACTAGAATTTATAGACAAATACCATTTGTTAGCAGTCTGGGTATTACAGTTAGGAGAAAGGGAGCCAATTTCTTCACATTAGGTCTGTCATAGAATCATATAACTGTAGAGTTGGAAGAGACCACAAGGGCCATCCAGTCCAATCCCTTGCCATGCAGGAACTCTCAATCAAAGCATCCCGGACAGATGGCCATCCAGCCTCTGCTTAAAGACCTCCAAAGAAGGAGACTCTAACACACTCCAAGGGAGTGTGTTCCACTGTCGAACAGCCCTTACTGTCAGGAAGTTCTTCCTAATGTTCAGGTGGAATCTCTATTCCTGCAGCTTGCATCCATTGCTCCGGGTCCTGTTCTCTGGAGCAGCAGAAAACAAGCTTGCTCCCTCCTCAATATGACATCCCTTCAAGTATTTAAACAGGGCTATCATATCACCTCTTAACCTTCTTTTCTCCAAGCTAAACATCCCCAGCTCCCTAAGTCATTCCTCATAGGACATGATTTCCAGACTCTTCACCATTTTAGTTGCCCTCCTTTGGACACGCTCCAGTTTCTCAATGTCCTTTTTGAATTGTGGTACCCAGAACTGGACACAATATTCCAGGTGCCATCTTTTTTTCCTCTTAGACTGTCAGGGAGAAGAGAGGAGGAGTGAAGAGTGGTGGCAAAAGGAATAAATTCAATGTGCACCCAAATTCATTCCTCCCTCGTGTTGAACTCTCACATTGACAAAAATGCCAATGGGGATGAAGACAAGAACTGAATGCATTTATGTATGCATGGGAGGGCATGAGAATTTACCAAGTCCTAAACAATCAGGGGCTGAGGTATGTGCCAAGGAGCATTCCCTCCCACCCAAGATTTAAGATCTACCACCAATGTCTTACTTCAAATTCCATCTCAAGTGGAGTTCCTAATAGCCTCCAGAGAAGCAAGGATCTCCCTGTTATTATCTTGAAAGATCAGCAACTCTCTTCCTTTAGTCCCCTCTCTAATGGCACCCATCAAACAGGAAATATAGTTCCCCTTCTGCTTATCCTGAAAACACATTGTTTCTCTCTTTAGTGTTCCTGTTATATGTTCAAAACAACAACTAAAACCCCATTTCAAACCCCTCAAGGGACTTCAGGCACTTCATACGGGGGGGGGGGGGGGGGAGTAGACTTTTTGTCCATTCTTCCCAGCCTAGCACCTTCTGGGTGTTCTGGGGTACAATGCCATCATCCCCAATCACCCTGGACAATGCCAATGGTCATGGTGGTCGGAGCTGGTGAGAATGGTAATCTGACTTGTCTGGAGTTATACCAAGTTGGGAAGGATTTCTTAGGCTGCATCTGCACTGCAGAAATAATGCAGAATTACACTGCTTTAACTGCCATAGCTCAGTGCTATGGAATTCTGGGGTTTGCAGATCCCAAAATTCCATAGCATTGATCCATAGCAGTTAAAGTGGTATCAAATTGCATTATTTCTGCAGTGAGGGTGGAGCCTTAGACAGTGAGTCTCTATACTGAGTATTATCCATGCAGCATTGTCTACACTGGTAGTGGCTGTCCAGGCACCCATTCACAATACACAATTATAGCTCTATATTCTGCTTTTTCTGCCATGACTGCATTCTCTGGAATCATGGAATTTGAGGTTTGAGGAGGCAGTAGAGTTCTTTGGCTAGAATTCTAAATACCCCCTACCTAAACTGCAAATCCTAGGATTCCATATGATTTTGCTATGGCAGTGTAAGTGGAATAATAGTACAGGTATTATAATTGTGTAGTATGAATGAGTCACTTTCTCAGTGCTTCCTGGAGATGCCTGGGTGTAAACCTGAAACTGGAGTGTTGTGCACGAAAAAGATGTGTATTAAGTTATACAGCCTGATTAAGCTTTGCTGCCTTTCCTTGCCACCCCTTCACTGCCAACAAACAAAGAACCATATTTTGGGGGAGGAATGAGGAAAGTGTTTCTCTTCCAGGTTGAAAGAGCCATGCAAACATACATAAGGAGACATACATCTAGTTAGGTTAAAATAATGCATAATTTTCTGCCAGAAAACTGAAGATGAGGATGCTAGCAGCGAAACAGAAGAACCCCATTTTGCATTAGGGTCTGCACAGAGTATCTATTATAATTACATTTATTATTTTGTACGTACTTGAGCACATTTTTTTTTGTAAAAGTACATCATTAAATTTCGTGCCACTGAGGATTATTGAACAGAATTTGGTGTGCCTAAATTGGATTAAATGGTTTCTAGAACACAATTTCAGCCGTGAACTGGGTTGAAATTTCACTTCTGAAGAATGTGATATTAATTTAATTTGTATTAGTTCCAGCATTGGGCACAATGGTGCTTGATTTCAGAAAGTAATCTCTCTCCACACACTGGTGGAGATGAAACTGAAGTTAACTCTGGGTTATTTTTAATTTGATCTCTCCCCCTTCCCTCTCCACATCACAGAGGAATTCTGCCTTGAGGTTAACAAGGTCCAGAGTGCATTTTACCTCCTAGTAGTCCAGAGGACATTTTCTGTGTTACCACAACATGGTTGTCACTGATCACTCAAAGAGCATTTCACATTCACTGCTAATTTGAACGATGACTTTCTAATATTACAAAGCCATTCAATCTAGTTAATCAGGAAGCTTGTGTGTATGTATGTGTATACAGTGCAGTTTAGGATTCAGTAGAAGAAAAGTAATGCAGAAACTGTCACATCTCTTTGTGCCTTTTGAGTAACCTGTTAAATATTATAAAGCAAGGCTTAAAATGAATGGATCAGACCTGCCTACAAATTAGAGGCTGCACTGAATTTCAGAAAGCTTTTACCTAAATTATACCCATTCAAGATGCTACAAGGCACTAACTATGTCTGCATTGTGGCAGCTGTGCTTTAGGGCAAGATGGGGTTCATCTGTGGAGTACAATTAATCTGCTTTTTTCAGCTGGGATGTTTTACTAAGACAAAAGCTACAGTTTCCAACAATGCTCAACAGCAGACATGCTCCATATCATATTGATCTGCATAAAGTAATAAAACAAAAAGAGGTCTACCAAAGTTAGACTCCAAGCAATCAGATTTGCTTATCTAGGGAGAGGAACCTATCCGTGTGATGGGGCCTCAGGTAACACCTTGGTATTCAAAGTGCTAAGTTTCAATGAGGGAATTAGTAGCAGACCTAATTCTCCTAAACGTACCAGATGCCATTTGATTTTGGAAGCTTAGCAGGGTCAGCCCTGGTTAGTACTTGGATGGAAGACCGCCAATTTATGGCAGGTGCTGTAGGCTATATTTCACATAAAGGAACTGGTAAGACCACCTTTGAGTATCCCTTGCTCAAGAAAAGCCTATGAAATTCATGGGGTTACCATAAATCAATAGACAACTTGAAGGCACATACACACAGAATAATCCAAAGCAAGCACAAGGCCAAGTTCTTCAAAAGGAGCCTGAGGTGTGTAGTGGGGAGTAAGAAACACAGCATGAAACTTTTCAGAGCAAGAGATTTCAATCAGAGCAAAGCCTCCTGCCCAGAACAAGGGTTTCAACCATGCAGGGAAGGGGCAGTTTCCCCCTCCCTCCGTTGACTGCATTCTTGAACCTGGGCACAATGAAAGGAGGGTGACCAGATGTCATAACTGCAAAGAAGGACGAGGCACCACAACAAGTAGCACATTCAAGATAAATGTAGGTCATTACAAAATAAAAGCTAAAAACACTAATAATAATATAAATGCATGTTTTTTAGTCATGCTCAAAATGGAGGACATTTTGGAATCCTTTCTAGACAGAAGGCTAAAATGTAGGACATCTCCTGGAACAGGAGGGCATCTGGTCACCATGACTGGAAGTGATGTCATATTACTTCTGGTCAGTACTTTCAGTCAAAATTGAACATCCCCAAAGGGGGGGGGAGGGAGGAGTTCTGGGGATAAGAGAAGCCAAACCACATGCAGTTTGGCACCATTTTAAAATCCATGTTGTCTCTTCGGAAGGCTCTAACTCCAGTTAAGTTTCCTAACTTGATGTCTTCTTTTGGATCAACTCCCATCAGTCCCAGACAGCAAAATATTCCCCAAATATCTGGAAGTAACCACAATGGAGAAAGATGAGCTGAACTGTAAGACTACTAGATCCAGAACTTGGGGGGAAATATTTCTGGCTGGACGATTCCCAGAATTGTAGTCCAAAAAGTAACTATTCCAAGCTCTGCTTTGGACTTGTTTACCTCCTTTGGACCACTCACTGCCCAGGTCATTTCCTCCAAATTCCCTCATGGGCTTTATTCTTGCCAAGTCAAGACATCCCCACGTAATCCCTCCAAACTGTAGTCAAAACAGGATTTTCATTTTTCAGCAAGTTTACACCACAATAAATAAAGAATACTCCTACTTCTGCTTAGGTAACCAGAATGCTCCATAGGTCACCAGAGCACTGTCTCCTCATATGCAGTCTGTTTATTATTCAAAATATTATATGAAGGACTTAGATATCACTAAGGTCTTGGACATTTGTCTTCTATACCACCACATCTCCAAGACATCTCCTAATAATTAGGACTAATCTTAAATCACAAAGACTTGTCAGGAGGCTGGAGAAGGATTATCTGTTGTTGTTGTTGTTGTTGTTGTTGTTGTGCACCTTCAAGTCATTTCTGACCTATGGCAACTTTAAGGTGAATGTATCATGAAGTTTTCTTGGCAAGATTTATTCAGAGTAGGTTTGCCATTGCCTTCTCTTGAGGCTGAGAGTAGGACTTGCTCAACATAACCTAGTGGGTCTCTAGCCGAGTTGGGACCAACACTGGTCTCCCAGACTCCTAGTCCAACACTCAAACCACTGCACCACACTGGGTCTCTGGAGACTCTTATCATAGGATACTGGTGACCTCTTTGTGGTGAATAGAAGCTGCCAGCAAGTAGGATGTAAACAGGCAAAAAAGCAGATGGAACAATTTTGCCATTTAGTGGAGGGGAGTGTGCATCTGTGTGCTCTTGCATGTTTGTGCAACTAAGCCATAAAACTAGATAATTCAGATCACATTTTTTCTCTGCAGGTGGTAGTGGTGGGGGAAAGATGTTTCTACAACTGACAAAAAGCAAGAGCAATAAAAGGAGATGGATGAGAAGTTGACAGAAACCATTAGGACAACCTGCTGCAAATTAAGGCACTATTTACTTCCTCTCTGTGTTATGATGGGAATGTACTTCCTGTTTACTATCTTCTTCAAGTTTTCAAATGACTTTAGTTCTACATTACCAATGCAGCGTGGATTCAGCCCATGTCTGTGTATATATTTATGATTTTTAGGCAGAATTTGGAAAACTTTCTTTTTTTGAAGTACACATCCCAGAAGCCCCAGTTTCTGGGATTTTTAATCCAGAAAATGATTTTTTTTCCAAACTCCAAACTTGGGAGGAGAATAAGTGATAGTAAAAAAGTAAAAAGCAAAAACTTTGCCAAACTCTGCTTTTAGGATTGTGTTTTCATTATGAAAACAAGGAAATTTTCTCATGTGTTGAAAGAAAATGCACAATACATCTTTTACGGGGCGGGAGCAGTTATTTCGAAAATACTCAGAGCAGGAAAACAATATCACTCTATATCTTTCCAGATCAAAACTGGCTATTAAAAAAAATCCCAATAATGTCATGTGATATAATGCATGGTTCACTTAATATCTTTTGAATATGTCATATACTGGTTGGTAAACATGGGATTCAGAGCAAGCCTTGGTGGGGGGAAAGCAATATCAATCCAAGTGGTTTTGGAACAAAAGCAAAGGACTTGTTCATTTCTAAATGCTGAAAACCTATGCCAGAACAAAAGCTTTTGAAACTTGAACAATTTCTTCTTTGCTTTACTTGCATTCATTTCTAGGATTATTAAAAAATATTGTCATAGAAATGCACTCCACAAAGTTGGCCAAAGGCAGAAAGATGGGTACAGATGAATTACTCTGATGAAACATTAAGAGTGTAACCTCAATACAGGAATACTGCAATACACACACACACACACCATCCCTGATAGAAAAGAGTTGAAACAAGAAAATGATTTTGATATGTAGAACAGCCACAGTTTGTTTTCACTCAAATTGCCAATCTCTGAAAAATAGGAGTAATATTGGGTTGGATCCAGACTAAGGCTGTAATGCTATAGGTTCTACTGAACTTACCACTGTTTAGACATGCATAGATTGTCTCATAACATGGTTGACTGGTCCCTGTGAAATCAGTGAGACTTAAGTCATAACTTGTTGCATTGATCTCAGTGGGACTTCAGTACACCTGACTGAGTTGGGACCCAACCAATGGATGCTGTATTCTCATTACAAGTGGGATGCAAACATTGAAGGTACATCTTTTAGCGCTAGGTTTTTTAAAAAGTGAATTAAAGGGGAAAAGAAGTTTGGTGGGGGGAAGCATAACAGAAATGTGCTGACAATACTCCTAAGGTTAAAAAAAGTTTTAAGAAAGCAATAATCCCATGGGGTCAACGGGTTACAGCCTTCAACTACTATGTTACACTTCTATTCATACCTGTCTGTTCTAGCCCTCAGAAACCATTTCTCTTAGAGAAATAAATACCTGCATAAAAAATGATAACCTTCTGGTCCAAACAAGAGGGTGGCTCCATCAAACATTCTTCTCTTTGAACTACAAAGCACCTAAGAAGTAATCATTTTTCATACAAGAAAAACAAACCAAAATCCCCATTGCTCAGAGACCAGAAAGGATGTCTAGTGCCCCTTACTGACAGGCCAAAATAAAGCTGCTTCGGGTCACTTTGGAGGTATGCTGTTTAGATGATGCATGCGTACTAAGAGTCCGGAAGCTGTGCCAAAGCAGCTTTATTTTGGCATGTCTGTATGGGGCCTAGGAGAACTATCCATACAGACCCACATGTTCTGCTGTGCAATCCTTTGCAGGTCTATCTGGGATTTAGTCCACTGACTTCAGTGGAACATTTAAATGGCAGTATGGCTGGGGGGTGGGGGTGGAATTGTACTGCAGGCTGCATTACTGATGGAAAGTACACTTCCTGTAACGTAAGGTGAGATCTAATCCATCTGGTGTAACATCCAGAATGTTGGCCTAAGATGTGAAATATTCAAGTTCAAATCCCCACTCAACCACAAAATTCAGTGACTGATGTTGGGCCTGTCATTATCTCTTCAAAGGGTGGGATGAAGGTCTATAAAGATAAGAATGGGAAGGACCACATGTGCCTTCATGAATTCCTTGAGAGAAAAACAGGATATAAATGTGACTAATAAATAAACAAACCTTACATTTTGTACTACTACAGCAAAATATAGACAGCAGAATCCAGAAATAGTCCCCATACAAATTTCCCTTTAAAGCGCAAAGTGGGTGACATTTGATGGTGACCAGATATTGTTGAACTCCAACTCTCATCAGCTCTAGGTAGCATAATCAAGAGTGAGGGATGATGGCTGCTATAATCCAACAACATCCGGAGAACCATAAATTGCCTACCCTCTGCTTCAGAGCATCTGCCTGCTTTCTGGGGGCACAGAGTCTACCACTGGAAAAGGAGAACTGAAAATTTATTTGAGTATATAAGGTACATCAAGGGGAACATTTAGGATTCTGACCACAGAACCATGGAAAACAATGTTCTCATCTTTTGCTTATATCACCAATTGTCACCCAAAATACTCTCTTGGAATTGCTCCTCAGAGATTTCTAAAAGCAACTTGGTATTTTTCAACAGATCTGCACAGCCACTTTACTTAAGGTATATTGTTATCTGTTAACAAGAAACCAATTTCATGCTTCCCAGGTTTATCGAATACTGCAGTACCCTGAACAACCCGCAGGCAGAGCCTGTGCTAGTTCTGTAATAAAGAAGCTATTCCATCTGCTCCATGTACTCAGTGTGATCATTTGTAAAAGAAAAGGAATAACAAAGCAACAATATTGCTTAAACACACTGGAGCTTTTAAATTCAACTGCAGTATTCTTGCACAAGACTCCTTGCTGCTGTCTCTTAAGCTGTTGGAGCAAACTACTGGTGACTTAGGGGCTGTACAAACAGCCCCGAAGTGGTAGCCTTCAGAAAAGGCCAGCATGCCAGGCAGCAGTGGCAAGGCCAACCCACAGGTGGGAAGCAAAGACAGCTGAATCCCTGGCACCAGCATTCAGTTCACATGCACATATATACATACAGCAAAAAACGTAGGCAGACAACTACTGAAGAGAAGGAGTGAAGCATGGGGTCACAAACAGAAGCCCACAGTGCCAGCCCAATGAAATGCTGTAATGGATGCTACTTGTTCAGCACTCATTTGTTACACATCAAGCTGCCTTTTAGTGAAATATTTGAATTTTGACCATTATATCTTTGCTGCACTATTCTTGCCAATAGTATTTCAAAATCTGAAATTTTCAGATGCTTTGTAGGGCTCTAGTGTGGTGCCTGCAAAAAAGGGGGATTATATCTGCCTGGAAAGAGTGGCTTGGACTTAGTTGCCTGCTGCTCTGCTCTACCTTTTAGTGTACATGCTGGTCCATCCTTGCCAAACACAACTATGCTGTCTCTCAGTACAGTACCAAGACTTCCGCAACAGAAAATTGGGATTTTGTAAGGGCTCTGGGAAAGTGCTCCTCAAAATAGGAGACATTACAAAGACAGAAGTGGCAGGAACTGGCAAGACTGAACAGTTTTTAAAGGAGCACACTTTAAATGCACCCTCAGTTACTTGTTTGTACGCTTTAGGGTCTATCCTCTCTCCAAATTTCATGGAGATGTGTGAAACAACAAAAAAGTTCTATTATGTATTCCAGTGTGAAGATTTCCAAACTTTGATTCAGAATCAGAATCTGGACTGGATTTAAATGACAGGACCTAAAATTGCCCCTTGGATGTTCCTAGTGCAAACCTATCTGACTTGAGATATCCAAGGAAACCTCTTTCAAAGGGGGTTGTTGCTGTTAATTGCCATTGGGTGAGCTTCAAATTATAGTAGCGCTATGAATGAAACCTCCAAGAATCCCAGTCATCAACAGCTCTTCTCAGGTATTGCAGATATCCAGATGTCCTTGGTGGAATCAGTGCATCTGCAATGAAGTTTTCCTTTTCTCTTACTGCCTTCCACTTACTGTCTTTTCTAATGTGTCCTATTGTCTCATGATATGTACACATTTTCAGTGCTTGCTAAGCTATAATTTAGATCTAAGAGAGGGGGGCAGAAGTTGCCCATCCCTTCCTTAGAACTCAATTATGGTTTAGCAAGCACTAAAAGTTTGGACATATTGTGAGACAATAGGACTCATGATTAAAGTTGTCCACCTCCTCCTCTTTCTTTCTCTTCATCAACTGCTTCTTATTTGTGGATTGCAACCTCCATCAGCTGTACCCAACATGGTGAATGATGATAGATTATGGGAGCTGGAATTCAATAATATCTGGAAGGCCACAGATCTGCTCTAAGGGCCAAAACAGAAATAATCCAGTTTCGGACTGCTTTGGCTGTCCAGGCTCAGTGCTAGGAAATTCTGGGAACTGTAGCTTTGTGAAACATTTAGCCTTCTTTGTCAGAGCGCTCTGGTGCCACAACAAACTACAGTTCCCAGAATTCTTTAGCATTCTCAAATTGGATGATCTCTGCAGTGTGTTTTGGCCCTAAGGCAATAAACCTGTATGAGTTTTGGGCTTGTAAGCATTACATTCCTCTCTTTCCCTCTGGCATGGCTACATGCAGGGGTAACCAGTGAATCTGTTGCTACAGGAGCAGAAAGTCTACCAGCAGTTTTACAATCATTACTCCTGCAGCTGTTCTAGGTTCTATGGGTGCCATCCTTTTCCTGATGGAGGGTTGGCACACCAAGGAGCAGCTGCAGGAATTGAGATAATGAAACTGAAATTAGATTCACTGGCCCTGTGGTAACAGTTCCACAATTTGACTGTTTGTTAGTAGTCCCAGGCCCTGCAATGGAAACCACCAAAGAAGATTGTCAATTTGGCTGTTTGTTAGTAGCCCCAGGCCCTGCGATGGAAACCACCAAAGAAGATTGTCAATGTAACTTTATACTTCTAATCAATATGATTAAAACCAATGATAGCTAAGTCTTGTTTAGATTTCATTTCTTAATTATTCATCAACAGTGGAATACAATATAATGAACAATTGCAGCTACAATGTCATTCTTGTAAATATCGATCCTGTTTGATTTACACGTTCCAGACAATGTTATTTCTTTTACTTGACAAATGGAGAGAAGCTTTATTCTTCCTATATGCAAAACATGTATAGTTACCTACATATTGTATCACACTTTTCTGTACAGTAAACGTAACTTTTATCTGTTTTATATACATGCTTTTATATGCTTCAGCATCAAGGATTCCCCCCACCCCCACCCTTGGGAAATGGTTTTAAAATCAGGGATATGTGAAGGCAATTTAAAGTCGTTTGAAAGCTGGGAACACATCATTGACCCCATCAGCATGTGCTGACACTTCTATATTTGGAATTTCAACCAACCCTTAACAATAATTCAGGTTAACTCTGAGAGTTTCAGGAGGAAAGGAGTCCTTCTTTCGCTTTCTTCTCCCACATTATATTTAATTCTGCACTGTGTTCTGTATAGTGGGGTATCAAGATAGGTATTAAGATATAAATGTTCCATTAAATGTGGACTGAATGAAAACAGCAACCTTTATCTATATTTCTTATATTGTCTAAGATAGTGTCAAATCATGTCAATTTTATATCAATTTAACTAAGCTGAATATGCCTCCAGACTTTAATGATGTTGCAGAAAAGGTCAGTGTGATTCTTTTGCCACAATTTTGAACTCATTTACTTGAGAACAAATCCTCATAGTATCAATAGGACTTTGTTCCACCTGGATCCACTGAGAACTGATCTAAAGCACTGAATTTTAAACCCATAAACCAGAGCTTGGAAGTACCTTGTCACAGATAAAACCAGTTATTTGTAATTAGTCCCTTTTCCAATAATAATAATAATAATAATAATAATAATATTTTTAGCCCACCTCTCCCTACAGATTGAGGCGGGCTAAAAAACAACAACAAATAATAATACATAGTGCAAAAAATCATAAAAGGCCACAATCCCCAACCCAATACCAACATAAAATAAAACAGTTATTTCCCAATAACTAAGAGTTTTAACTGTATTGCACTATAGGTTCAGACTTCCTTATCTGGAATTCTGATATCCAAAATATTCCAATATCCAGAGGTTTTTTCATAGGTGGCTGAGATAGTGTTACCTTTGCTTTCTGACAGTTCAGTGTACACAAATTTTGTTTCATGCACCAAATTATTAAAAAATGTTGTATAAATTTACATTCAGGCTATGTGTATAAGATATACATGAAACAAAAAGGAATGTTATGTTTAGACTTGCCCCATCTCCAAGATATCTCATTATGTATGTATATGCAAATATGGTTATTCCAAAAGCACACACATACACGAAATCCAAAACACGTCTGGTCCCAAGCATTTTGGATAAAGGAGACTCAACCTATATCATTTTAATTTAGCGAGGTATAACATGGCTTCTTTTGCAGCTTAACTGTTACTTTAAATGCTATTTTTATAATTATGGGAGTAACTATATGGAAGTGTGGGATGATTTAACCCTGGCCCATGCTGCTGTCTTGTGCTCTGTTGGGACTGTTGGGACAATTACAAGGTCAAGCCAGAAGCTTGTAGCATTCAAATGGTGTTTTTTTTTTTAATAACTAAAGGTAACTTGTTTTAATTAATTTTCAGAGGAAAAGGGAAAAGTTGCTTATAAAAAAAACAACAGCAATAGCACTCACTTCCTACTTTTGGACACTGAAACCTCAGAAAGTTGAAGGAACATTTTAAATTCATGGAAATAAAGACTAAAAAAAAAAAGGGGGGGGGACAATAGCGTGGCGAAAAAAATTACGGATAGCATGTTTAAAACTTGGTATGTAGGTTTTTAACTTAACCTAAACTTAAAGAGTACCTTAGCATAAATGCAATAATTTTTTTCCTCTTCTAAGAAAAATGTACAGTAATTGAATTAGATGTCATTTTCCCTTTAGTTCTACCTAATGTAGGCCCACTGAATCCACTGCTGAATGCCTTATCAACACTTATGTATATCCCATTGATTCAATAGGTCTATTTTAATTGGAACAAGGAACTGGATTTAAGCCTTTAATTAATCACAACAACATAAGGTGTACCTATTGAAGTTTGGCATCTAGGAGTTGGTTCATCCTTGTGAAAGTATCTATTAATTTCTTGCTGCTTGACGGTTTTTAGCTGAATGTCTGAGCTGCTTCCACTAAAATGTGTGTGCATGTGCCTTCAGGTCTCCTGCCGACTTATGGTGGCCCCATTCATTTTGTAGGGTTTTCTTAAGCAAAGAATACTCAGAGGTGGCTTTGCCAGTACCTGCCTCTCAAATGTAACCGACAGAACTTAGTATTCACTGGCGGTTTCCCATCCAAGTGCTGACTAGGCCTGACCCTACTTATCCTCCAAGATCAAATGGGATCTGGAATAACTAGATCAGGATATTCAGACTGGGCTATTGAAATACAGGATCTGAATTCAAGCCATATGCTAATGGTAATTACTGCATAGGTTATAGCTCAGTCATCTTGATGCCATTGTTAATGAGAGATGAACATCTGTGTGGATGAACCATCACAGATTAATAATCACAGTTGGAACAATGGAATCAAAGTTACAAGGGATTTGGAAGTCCCTTTTCAAAATCTGTCTAACTTTTCTGCTGGAACAGTAAATCTGCTGTTATAGCATCGCTGATAGGAGATTGATGTTATGAATTGTTGTCTAAGCTTTCTTCTCCTTTCCCTTGTCCTCATTCCTTTTTACTCATGTGCTGTGTCTCTTAGATTGTATATCTGAGGTTGTGACTCTTGCTTTTAATCCATCGTTATATAAACTGTTGTGGGAACTGTTGTGAGAAGAGGAGTTGTTGCCACTGACTATTTTGGCTAGGAAGAGTCAGCATAGCATCGTGGTTTGAGCAATGGACTATGACTCTGGAGACCAGGGTTTGAATTCCTGCTTAACCATGGAAACCTTGGGTACGTTAAACCTCCTCTGAACAAATTCTACCTAGAAAAGCCCATGATAGGTTTGCCTTCAGCCTCATTCCCACTACAGAATAACGAGTTTGCAAACTGGTTCAAAGTGGTTTAAATGGCCCTTGTTCACACTTGCGCCAAATCACAGGAGTGGTTTGACTAGTGGAGCCTGGCACTAGATCCATTTAAACCGCTTCTTCCAGATCCACTAAATCCCCTACGTCTTTTGCGATAAATTGATTCAGTGCAAGTGTGAACAGGATGCGGATTGGAATCGGTGCCCTGTGACACAATTGTCCATCCACATCTTAAAATTTCCCTCCCTGGGTGAAGCACCATTTTTGGGCTGCCACTCTGCTCCCCCTCTTTACCACTCTGCTCCATGCTCCTCTCTCTCTCTCTCTCTCTCTCTCTCTGTGTGTGTGTGTATTTACTTTTGGAACTTTTAGGGAACTTTCCCCCATCTTGTGGTACTGTGAGTTTACCTGCCCTTTCCTTTGTCAGCTGGCATTTTCGTTTTTATGACAATAGATGCGACAGAGCACATACCAAATGTGGATGGAAACGTTGATGCAATTGCCATGAAGGGGGGGGGAGAGAAGCTGCAGAAGAGAGTCCTTTTCGAATTGATTCATTGATAAATATGAACAAGAAGTGGGTTAATTTGATCACCTCAAAAGTAGTGTGAATGACGCTCCACTGTTGAACCAAACCATTGATTCAGACTGAAAACTGAATTATTTGTAAGTGGGAATGGGCCCTTAGGGTGGTTATACCAGTAATTCAGAAATGACTTTAAGGTACACAACAACCACAATGTTGGCTAGGGATGCTGCAATTTGCAACCCAAAATCTGGAGAGTTGCATGATTCCCATCCTTGAATCAGATGTCAGGAGTGGAAGTTGGGCAAGATAAGCCCCTGGGGTCCTCTGACATAATCTTAGTTTTCAGTTGAGCTCGATCTCACAGTCTTTGCACGTACATGCCACATATAAGAAAAAGTCTGCATAAGCTGAATGGCATGTAAGTACATTAACAGTGCAAATCAGGGCACCCTCTCAAATCTGTTAGGGAATCACAAAAAATGGTTGTTTTACACAATACATTGTCCCATTCTGTAATACAGAAGCAATTACAATATGGACTAAATCTGGAATCCGTTAAAAGACATAATGGAAAGTAAGTGAAACGTATAAATAACTCACCCATTTGGAATTCTGCTTTTAAAAATATTGATTGGCATCACACACAACCAAGATTAACTGCCTATTCATAAAGAAGGCTCCCTTTTCTACCAGAGCTGACAAAGAAATTTCAAACCTCAACAAAGAAGAGCTTTAATGCATCTCTCCTGGAATTTTCAACTCAAGATTTAATTCATCTTATTCCTCAAAACTGTGGTTGGAAACCACTACACTCTCCCTGGATTATACTTTATCTTTCTTGGCAACAGCACTTAGCAAAGGCTAAACATGCTCTTAGATGGAGCAGCACTGTGGTGTCAAATATAAAAATGAAACACAGCAAACATTTGATTCCTATGGCCTTTGTACCCTCTGATTCTCAAGTTCAGCCATGAGAAGAAGACCAGAAGCTTTTCAGTTTCTACTCTTCACAATTTAGTGTTACATCTGAACACTGTACTTAGTCCTCACTTTTCTATTGTTTGTGCCTTCAAGTCATCTCCAACTTTTGGCGACCCCTAAGACCAACTGATTGTGGGTTTTCTTGGCAAGTTTCTTCAGAGATGCCATGGTCATCCTCTGAGGCTGAGAGACTGTGACTTGCCCAAGGTCGCCAAGTGGATTGTAATAAAAACAAGCCATCTTCATAACCCATTGTTTAAAGTTGTAGTTTGTTTCAAAGAAACCATAATTAAGATTAAACAAACTGTGGTTAATCTAAATTGCAAATGAAAACTCCTGAATTAACCCACCCAGGCATGTTAGAAACGGAGAAGGAGGATTGTATAAACCCATGGATTACTGTAACTCATCCATGAAAAACTAAATTATAGTTTAGTGTTACATCCAAACCAGCACATTATCGCACCAAATATGTGTTCTCAGTTCTGCCTCTTCTAAGACAACAGGAATGCAAATCTTATGCACAGTAACAGCTGGGGAAAAAGAAGTAAAGTGCTAAATTCCTCCAATACTCCCATAGTCTTTGAAAGGCCTTCAAGATACTTTTGGTTTGAAAGCCCAGCTGGGAAAGACCAATTAAAAACAGCCTGAGGGCATCTGTAATGGTATCTGGCAGGGAGAGCTAGATCTCCTTCCCACTCACCAATTCTGGGCAGGACAAAGTGTGGTCCTCCAGATTTTATCAGCATTCTTCACCGTTCACTATGCAGGCTAGGGTTCCTGGGAGGTGCAGTACAATGACACTCTCAACTGCAACTCTTCACAGCATCTCCTTCCCCTTTCCCCACAATATTTTGTTTTAAATATTTAGGATCATAGCAAATTTGAACATTTATGAACAGCTGAATCAAATTCTGCACAAGGTAATTCCATCGTCACAAAAATGTACAGTTTACAACATGCTTTTGCTGATAAGATTAGATTCTCTGTGGTTATTAAGTTTTCTGGTTAATTATTCTCTTCCTCACAGATGCTTCCAGGATGCTCATTACAAGCAGGATTGCCCTGAAATCTCAGTGCCAAACCCTGAAACCTGTGGACGATCCCTGTGATGCCACAGTAGGTGGGCCCTGGTGATGTTGCAAAGGTGATGTTATTAAGCAAGGTGCTTGCTAGACGGGCCCTATGGGGTGTCGTCGTGACGTGTGAGGGGTGGCACTTTCAGATGCCCTTCACATGTGATGAGGGCGTCAAAATAGCGGTGCCCTGTGCATACGGGCACCGCCATTTTGATGTGATGGACGCCTAGCACCCACACGTCTCAGCGCTCTTGTGACGCCACAATGCGCCATTGGCGCCTTGCGGCATCACAACCGTGCCACAGAAAGAACCCGCTTTTTGCGGGTTCTTTTTGCTGCATGAGGGGTGCCGCATGGTTTGTCCACTGCGGTTCCCTCGCGCAGCAAACCTGGGCGGTCTGTATCCTGCCCAAGAAACCTTAAGCATCAACTACAACTGCAAAGTATACCATTCAAATAAAAAACATGAAGCCTAGCTGATGAGGAAAATACACACACTTCAAGACAGTTCTCTTGCCCTGAGATTCCTCCCACTTGTCTGGAAGATCAGAGAGGAAAGGCCAAGCCCTGGGATCTGGGGACCTTAGTTACAAATAATTACAGATACCAATCACAAGTAAATGTTTATGGGAAATATGGTAATTTTGTATTAATGTATATGCCTCACTCACAACTATATCCTGCGCATTTCTCTCCCTCCTCCTTTACAGTGGCCCCTTTGTATCTGCTGACGTTTGGTTCCAGGACCCCCCCCCCCCCGGGGTTATTATTATTATTATTTATCCCACCCTTCTCCCAAAACTGAGACTCAGGGCGGCTTACAACAATAAAAAACAATACAATTAAAAACATACAAAAATAGTACATTAAAACAGAATTAAATCACTACAATAATTAAAACAAATTACATGTTAAAATATCAAAATTACCAAAATCTGTGCGTGCTCAAATTCCATTAAATACAATAGGAAAATCAAGTTTGCTTTTGGACTGTTTTCAAGCCATGGATGCTTAAATTCATGGATAAAGTATCCGTGAATATGGAGGGCCAGCTGTTCTTTCTTTTTACAGTCATCTCAGCTAATGGCCACCATCACAACTTCAGTGTAGTGTTGCTTCCTGTATTAGAAACTAACAGTGACTTTGGCATTACTAGCCTAGGAGGACCAATGATCTGGCAGCTTTCTATCTTTAGTATATCGTGTTAGAATGGTGGAGCAGAATGCATGCGCATGCACACTCATTAACTGTACATTCACACAACACAAACACAAACATGTTACCTGGCAACTCTAAAACTCCAAGAGCTAATGAAAAATTTAATACCTAGATATTAAATTTTAAACAAGAGAAACAGTGTTCCAGAAGATACTTAAACATTCCCCTAATTAAATTATTGTAATAGTCTTTAATAAATCTTTCGAAAGTCATTAGGACACAAAATTGCACAAATCCATGCATTATGCATTTATTCTATGGCACTGATTCAATTACACATCCGTGATGTGTTTTTAGCTGAAAGGGCTACATATGGAGAACAGATTAAGTGAGGTGGAATTATTTGGATAAGCTGAAGTCCTAATTAACAAACATACATTCAGTGGAAAAGAATGAATATATATTTTGTCTTTCAGTGAATCTGCAGGCATTTTTTTTGGAAACCACGTATACATTACTGGGCCCTGAACGAAGTTTGCAATGGGTAAGACTCCATAAATAGCCATATTATATGAACTCTTCCCAAAGCACTGTGTTTATAATAATTTATAGTTTTAGTCATTTCTAGACTACACAGTGCTTGCGGACTAACATACGCGGTGAATTTTGGCTTCAGACCTGTAAAGTAAACACATTTGGAGGATATTTTGCTATGATAGCTACTAAAAATAAAAAAGGCCACACAGTAAGTGGTTCTACTCTACACAGCCAAGCTGAAAAAGCAGTTTAGTTGCTGCTTGAGTAACAAGCAGTTGAATGCACATCAAGTCTTCAGAGTAGTGGGTACAATGATGTAAAACAATGGCCAGACATGCAGGCCTGGCAGATTGACCAGACACATCATCTATTTTTCACACTGCTGCCCAACACAGCATAAGATTTATGCCAGCAGAAAATTCTTACACTATGGCTCCCCACTCACTGCTCCTCCAGAGTACTAACATTTCTTTTAAACAACAGCCTTCCTAAACAGCCATTCCACCTTGTGGTGAACGTAGGGGATTGGATATGCCCCAAATGTTGATAACATCTTCTGTGGAGATTTACCAGGGTCTTAACAAAAGATGATGTCAGACTAGACCCACACCTGGCTGTGGGTCTAGTCTGTGTCACTGATCTGGTCCTGATCCTCTTCCACACCTTTTCCCTTCAGCCATGCAATTGCCATTCAGCGGGGCTACCACAGAAAACAAACAAAAAACCCATCAAATATGTAAGATAAGTTGGACTTGCACTTACACTTACACATGCCACTAACAGGATAGTACCAGCATTGCTACCTGACTAGTTTGTGCTAAATGTTCCTCACCCTTTTCATTTACTTGCTGAATTTATATTCCATACTTCAGTGATCTCAAGGTGACATGCACAACTGTCTTCCTCCCCACTGTATTCTCACAACAGCCCTGTGAAGTAGATTTGTCTAAGAAAGAATGACTAGCCCAAGGACATGCAGTGAATTTCATGAGCTTGTAGGGGAGAGTTTAACCTGGACCTCAAAGTCACAGTCCAGTTTAGGTCACTGGTTGCTGCCTTCTGTGTATCATACTCTGACCTGTTCCCTGTACACGGCAAATGAAGTTTTGAGTGAGTTTGTCAGCTTGTAGTCATGGACCTCATGTCATCAAATAAATGTCCATGTAAAATGCCAAGAGAATCCACAGCAGATCTGGCTTTCCCCCCAGTCACACAAGTCTGTGAGCCTGCCATTGCCACTTACATTACAGTTTCAGCATTAAGATGACTGGCAGCTGCCAGGGAGGAAGCAGCCCACGACGACAGACAATTTTCAGGTCATCATGGCATAACTAGCTCCTACACCTTCTACAGGTCTGGAGATTTGAAACAAAATTAGAAAACATGAGGGGAACTTGAAGATACCTTGGATGCTTCATGCAGCCCTCAGGTTGCACTTTCCCTACCCCTGCTAGAGACTCTACCCTGTCCTTCCTTCAAGGAGCTTAGAGCCTCATCACCTGAGAAAAGAAAACAGAGACAGAAACTAGCAACTTTCTCCATGCCTTACTTCATGATGTCATAGTGCTTCAATTCTCTTCCTGCAGCAGATGGTTGTAAAAAGTGTGTCTTTTGTTGAACAGATTCTTCCAGCGAAACAAAAGATGCACTTTAAAACAGTCTGTCACAGGATGACAACTGAAGCGCCACAACATTATGCTATAAGGCATGGAGAAAGGCACTATTTTCTGGCTCTGTTTCTGCTTTCTTTTCCTGTACAAGAAGGCTGTAATGAAATGTGGCTACTCACACACTTATGAGGTAGGTTAGACTGAATGACAGAGCCTGCCATTTTCATCTACCAGTGAGACTCTGAACCTAAATCTCTCCAATCCCAGTCCAATACCCTTTTAGTCAATGCATTGCAATGGCTCAAAATGCATCACAACTCTATCTGCAATAGTACAGGTATTAAAAACTGCCATCCTTTTGCCCTTGAGCTGGCTAAACTAGAAAACAATCTGCTGCAGATAATAATAATAATAATAATTTGTTTTATTTATATACCGCTATTCCAAAGATCATAGCGGTGAACAGCAAGTAAGCTAATTTGCCCCCAACAGTCTGGGTACTCATTTTAGTGACCTCAGAAGGATGCAAGCCTGAGTCGAGCTTGGGCCCTTTTGCTGGTCTTGAACTCGCAACCTTGTGGTTTTGAGTGAATGGCTGCAATACAGGCATTTAACCAGGCATTTAACCACTGCGCCACCATTTACTTGGATTTTATTTCCTTCACCAGATGCTGTCACAGTTTGAGTTTTAGGGGGGAGAAGGACAGGAACAGGGTGTTACCAAGTCTGACTACGATTCATTTTTGTACTTTTGCTTGAGCCTTTTGTTTTTCTTTGGGCTGACACCATTAAAGCAGACCCCCTTTGTAAATAGAGCGTAAGGCAAGCTGCAGCTGAGGCTTTATTAGGAATCCATCTAAAGCTAACAGGTCAGTGTGGATTTATTTTGAAAACCGGAGTTTGAAGTTATCAGTGTTTTAACAGCTTTCTGCCGAGAAAAGATGTTTTCTTTGTAGTTCTCCCATGGAGCAGCTGCTATGTGAGAAAGTCTTGGATCTGCTCAAGTCTACAGAACTCTGACAGTGTATATAACTTTGCTACAGCACATGAATCATTAACCTCAGCACAGCTGTCATGATGAAACTGTAAAACTGTAAGACACATCTGTCTAAAGCCAAAGTTGTCAAGATTCATCATTGCAGCTGCAGCCCTGTAGTGCTTAATGTAGATAGATGCTAGAGTAGTACTGAAAATACAGCAGGGGATGTGTAGCATTTTTCTTTTAAGAACTCCCATATGCTTCGTGTTCTTCTCCACTTAACATATATCTTAAGGTGCACAGCTTGATAAACTCATCTACATCAGCATTGTTATCAGTTTTATATCCTGCTCTATGTTGTGAGATCTCAGAGTGATGTGCAATAAAATCATATTAATCAATTTAAAGCTATTTAAAGCAGTAAAAAAATCAGCAAATAAAAATATATTAAACAATTTGATAGATTTTGATTTAGACAGCAATGTTGGTGTCAATAGGCCCTCAGGCAGGTTATTCCATAACTGAAGTACAACAACAGAAAAGGCCCTTTCCCACATCTCCACACAGCGTATTGCCCTGACTAATGGGACATGGTGGTGGAGGTTTCTGCAACAAACTTCAGATCTCAGGCAGGTAAATAAAAGGAGAGATTTGTTGTTGCTACTGCTGGTGCTACTACATCATTTTTTACTTATGGCAACCATAAGGCAATAAGCATCATGGGGTTTTCTTGGCAAATTTCTCCAGAGGCTACTACCATTCTCTGAAGCTGAGAGAATGTAGCTTGCCCAAGGTCACTCAGTGAATTTTTATACTCGAACAGGGAATCGAATCCTGAACTCCAGAATCATAGCCTAATTCATAAACCACTACACTCCTTCATATATCAAGGCCACAAGCCATTTAGGGTGGCAAATGTCATTACCATCACCTTGAATTCACATATTACACTGTCTTGCATTTTTTACAATCAGGGTTGCAAATAGTTGATTTCTCCTTTATGAAGAAGCTAATCATATAAGTTTTATGTCAAAGTTCTTTTAGAGGATAGATGTTCTAATGTGATTCTGTCAGTTGCCAAATTCTTGTCTTCAGTAATTAAGATTAGAGAAAAAGAAACTCCTATAATTGGCCAGAGTATCTAAACGATCAAAATCAATTTGATTTTGATTATGGAAAAGTTAAATTGTATCTTATAATTTCTGTTTGTTCTGTACTGATGAGTCTATGGACTTCAATAATAGATATTGATACTGATTGATATTATAGACAGAATATGTTAGTATGTGATGTTGCTAGGTGCCTTCAAGTCCTTTTTGACTTATGGCAACTCTAAGACAACCTCATCATAGGGTTTTCTGGGACTGAGAGTATGGCCCGTTACCAATGGGCCTATAGTACGGACTGGGTTCGTATTAGGGTTAGAAAGGGGCGTCCCTTCCGGATGCCCCTAACCCTAATACGGACCGAGTCCATACAAAATGGCGGCGCCCGTTCCACACGGGGGCCGTCATCTTTACATAGTGGATGCGCTGCATCCGCATGTTGCACAGCACATATGACGCTGCGAGTGTGCCATTGGCACCTCGCGGCATCATATCCGCGTCGCAAAGAGAAGCGCCATTTTGGTGATTCTTATTTGCAGCGCGGAGGAGCCTCGCAGTTTGGACGGTGGGGCTCCTCCGCACTGCAAATGAAGGCGGCGGCAGACCGCCCCTTCTGGGTGGTCTGTAACGCACCTATGTGACTCACCCAAGGTTACCCACTGGGTTTCCATAGCCGAGCAGGAAATCAAACCCTGATTTTCAGAGTCGTAGTCCAATGCTCCAACCACTGCACCATGCTGACTCACAATTTATGTACAGTATATTAACATGGAAACCAAACCTGGCTTCAGTTCCTTGCTTAGTGTAAACCTGGTTGCAAACCCTAATGTCTGAAGGATATTTATTTAATTTACATATGTGTGTATCCATACATCATCCCTCCCATATGGCTAATTTCTGCCATTTCCCTGTCTTAACACACAACTGTCTTCAGTGACTTATTAGTCATTAGTTATAAGGAGTGAGGCAGAACACCTTGTGGTGTGGTGTAGTGGTTTTTGTCTGACTAGGACCCCGGGACACCAGAGTTCAAATCCCTGTTCAGCCATGGAAACCCACTGGGTAGCCTTGAGCAACTTACACTTTCTCAGCCTCAGAGGAAGAGGAAGTTGCCTTTGAACAAATGCTGCCACGGAAAACCCATTATATGTTTTAAAAATAGCAATAGCACTTTACATTTCTATATTACTTCATAGTGAGCTAAGCACTGTCTAAGCGGTTTACAAGAGCCCCCAACAAGCTGCATACTCATTTTACTGACCTGCTATGAAATGGAAGGCTGAGTCAACCTGGAGCCCTGCAGGTTCAAAACTCACGTTGTAGATGCAGTACTGACATTTAATCACTGTGCCACCAGGGCTCCCTAAGTGTGTATTATACAGGTATGTTTACATGGGAGCCATACTTGGTCTCCAGGTAGCCATATGTTGGAAATGACTTAAAGGCACACAACCACAACAATATCTCAGGCAAACCACCAGTAGCAGTGATTTTTACTACCAATTACTCTGGGGCCCACAGCCACACTTCTAGAGAGATGTTAAAGAGTGGACTCCAAGATGTCCTTCGATCCAAACCTAAGGGTAAAGTACCCTGAGAGAGACTGCCTATAAAACAGCATAATCAGTTTCCCTAAGTTCCCTTTCCTCAATCCCTGAGGCTGCATCTACATTGCCATTTGCCACTGCTTTAACTGCCATGCTCTCTGGTTTTGAGATTGTTAGTTTTGTGAGATCTTTAGCCTTCTCTGTCAGCATGTTCTGGTGCCACAACAAACTACAAATCCCAGGATTCCATAGGATAGAGCCAAGACAGTTAAAGCAGTATTGAACTGCATTAATTCCACAGTGTGGTAGCAGTCTGAATGTGATTAATAGCTCCTTGGAATCATGCTTTTGTGCCTGATCAGCTCAGTGGAGATCAGTAACAGTTGCTGCTTTTTAGAGAAGATAGGTAATGCTGCTTTTTAGAGAAGATAGGTAGCAGTGGTGGCAGCAGTAGCAACAAATTTATGGCAAGGGGTTGAACAGGATGGCCCTTGTGGTCTCTTCCAACTCTATAATTCTATGATTCTATTCTAAATGTGAGATAGCAACACTGATGATAAAGAGAACGGGCAGAGGAGTAGCTGGAGACAAGGAGGATGAGGGGTTCGTTCCATTATTTCTCCTCCCACCTCAGGCAATGGAAGAGTTGTGGCTGCCACTGCATATTGCAGTATGCATATAAATATATATTAGATCTACCAACACTACTATTTCTTTAGGGTATTTCAACCTTCAAAGCAAGAGAGGCTGGTTGCTCATTTTGCAGTGAAGAAGCCACATTGCTAACCATTCAGCATATTTTATTTAATTGGCCAGTTGGTGTCCTTTGTTTTCCATTTAATGAGTTCTTCTGAACACAGTTTACACTGCTATAATGAGAGAATTTACTCTCAAGACATCCCACACTTTATTACGCTGCCAGACACAGAATTGTTTTAAG
Source organism: Sceloporus undulatus (assembly GCF_019175285.1). Classification (NCBI taxonomy): domain Eukaryota; kingdom Metazoa; phylum Chordata; class Lepidosauria; order Squamata; family Phrynosomatidae; genus Sceloporus; species Sceloporus undulatus. The sequence continues at coordinate 23,595,223 of NC_056527.1, forward strand.
CCAAATGCATCAGCATCTGTAAAGAAACACAAATATTGCTTTTATTTTTTTATCATCCTCAACAGCCAAGGCTCCTGTCACCATCGACATAACAGACAACCAAATAATCCATCCACATGACACCCTGAAGTTAATTCATCCATTCTGCAAAGTGAAATCTTAAAAAATTCAGTATGATAGGCTGTCTATTTGAAATCCTAAGGGAAAGCAATAGAGGATAATAGCTAATCTGAAATGCCACTTTTAACTCTATTCTCTCCAGGGTAAACTGCAAAAATTCCATGTCATGGTTCAGATTTTCTTTATGCTGAAGAGAAAGAGGAACAGTCAACAAACAAAACTGCACATCAATGTTGCTAGAGGTTAAATTTGGCAGTTTGTGAGTAAGTCACATGTGCTATTTTCTCTAGAGGTTTAATTGCAAGAGGTATGCCTTTGAACTTTTCCAGTAATCCTTTTGAGAAAAGCTTCCTTTCAGAATTTACATCAGCACCACACAGACCCAAGAAAAATTCTGGGAACTTAGCCCAGAGAAGTCAACTGACTGCCAAGTGTTCAAACACAATCTATAATCCATGTCTTAGGGAGACAGCAGAAGTGTATAGGTCTGCACCAGTTACATGGGTGATCCCAGCCAATCAGGGATCACATTGTAAATGGAATGCCACAACCAATACCTCAAAGCTAATTAGAGTTGACTAGATGCTGATGTTAAAGGGGGCAAGCAAAGAAAGTTCAAAATAAGAGCAACAGTTCATTATGCCAGCATTTCTGAATAAGCTCAAAGTAACTTTCAAAAAAAATCCTGCTGTCAGGGAAGTGCTTTATGCTGCTGCTTTAAATTGTGGAACTTTCCCACTCAGCCCTAGGTAAGAGTTTGCACTGGATGTTATCACCCAAGGGCATCATGGTCTCCAGTGTCCTACAATCTGTTTTGACCCTTACAGGTTCTATCATAGAATCATAGAGTTGGAAGAGGTCACAGGGGCCATCCAGTCCAAACCCCTGCCAGGGACGTAGCCAGGATTTTAGGAAGGGGGGGGTCCAGACTAAGTGCCACCATTATAATGGGGCTTGGGTGTGGCGGCGCAGCAGCACGCACCATTCATTTTTCTAATGGAAGGGGGGGGGTCCAGACCCCAAGAACCCCCCTCCCTTGGCTATGTCCCTGCCCCTGCCATGCAGGATGAGAGGCTATATTATTAAGGATCAGATAAAGTGTTTGCATGTATTCCTGACATCTGTGTTTCCTACCAAAGAAGTAGGGATACAGCTGTGGGGGGAGGCAAAATAAGAACCCTGTCCACCAAAATACGAATGGCCCTCCCCATGAAATTTTCCTTCCAATCCCACATGCTCCAAAATCTTGTCTAAAAAATGAAGTGGTAGGGACTGGTCAATAACTATCCAGACTGGTGGGATCCAGGGGTGGCTTTTTTTAGTAATAGTTTCATAACAGCCTCCTTCAGGCAAGCTGGAACTCTGCCTTGTTTTAATGAGGCATTAACCACTCCCTGTACTATCGAGACAGTCCCTCTTTAGCTTTCTTAAATATCCCAGGAAGGGCAAGGATCTAGAACATATGCAGTAGCTCTGTCTCTCCAAGAATCCTGTCCACAGTCTTGCGTTGCACAAATTGAAAAGTATCCATTGTCACTGCACAAGCGGGGCTGTATTGACATCCACTGGATCTATATAAATTTTAGCATTCAAGCAATTTAATCTGCAAAGTACTGGGCAAGTTTTTCACAGAGGGCTGTCAAGTGATTTGGCTTTTCCTCCCTTGGACTTGTATGTAAAAGATCCATGACCACTCAAAACAGCTCTGCTGGCCAATTACCTGCAATGCAATAGGGGCAGAGAAGAAATTTGTCTTTGCTGCCTTTATTATTCTGCATGATTGCTCTCAGGATGTTGGGTACTGTACTTTGATCTGGCAGAACAGGCTTTGAATATATGCAGTGGGAATGTGTGATAGTGATAGAGTGCTGCTTTAATAATTATAATAGCATAGAACATTAGGACATTTCTACTTGTTGCGTTTTTTGTTTTATTTAGCCACATGCCTTTGTAGCAGTGTGCATAAGCTGTGCTCACATATTCCAGAACTCTATGCTAATCACCAAAGGGATTTGCCTAGCTCTTCTGTTGACATGTAGCAATGTCACCAAATCTAACAGACAAGTCAACAAAGCTGCCAGATATATCAAGATAGCCACAAAGACAACCTGTCTTGATATCTTCCGGATAATCTTAGTACACAAAGTGTTATTTCTAATGATAGGTCCAACAGCAACATTTACCTGACATGGCTTTTGTTAGATTTCTAAGCAAGAGTTTGAACTGACAAAAGAGAACCTGAACGATCAAAGGGAGCTAAATCAAAAAGACCAGCATTGTTTTATATTGAAGCTTCATTCCCAACTTTTAATAGTACAAGACATCCCATTGGATTACTTCAATGAGAACTGATCTGTGAAGTAAACACTGCTCACACTATTTGAGCATGAAAAAGAAAGCAGCTAATTCTCAGAGTCGAGAATCCAGGAAAATATTCATCTTCCTCCCCAAGCAGCTAGTATCTAGATTAATATTAGCCCGAATACAGAAAGATTACTGTTTTCAATGTGATCAAAGTAAGATATGCCACCAATATCTGCCAATAGTTTTGAGGGCCTGGAGTGAGGAGCAAAGCCATGTCAGATGCTTTAACCAGAGAGAACTTTCTAAAGCTAGTACATAAATGGTATCTGACCCCTGTTAGGAAATCACAGGGGATAAAATCTATATCATCTTTGTGTTGGAGAGGTTGTCCAGTCTTAGGGACTTATAATCCATATGTAGTTATACTGTTCCAAAATTACCCACTTCTGGTATGATGTGATCAACCAAATTGCTTCAATTACAAAACAAAAAAAAAATCTTTTTTTGCCCAGCTCTTTTGTTACTTTCAGTATACACAAAAGGTAATAAATCTTTAAAAAACAGAAAGTTGATATCTTTTTTGCTGACAGCAGCTCATCTAGAAGTAGTTAATAATTGGAAAACAGGTCTTGTATCCCTGGATAGCTGGTGGAAAAGAGTTTGGGATCAATGGCTTATGGAGAAATTAATATATAATATGAATATAACTCAAAACAACAAAATCAAAGACCTGTTCCGGAGAAATGGTCTCCTCTTATAAATTACATTAATACAAATTTGACATCTGTTTCTCCTCCATTTAGCCACTGTTCTTTATGGTCAGATTTATTTTAAATGAATTGAATTGTGCAAAATTTTAATAAGGAAAGTTTTTAACAGCATGAAACTTTTTTATACCATTGTTTTATGATTGCAAGATTTTGTATTTTGTATTATGGATAAAGTATTTTTATTATTTTTAAAAAAAGATGCACGGGATACAATTTTTTCCACTATACCTTGAGGATTGCTCTAGATAAAGGATGGATAAGCACATGTCTGTCTGGCCAGAAAATGAATTGGAACACTTCAAGTCAGAAGTCAAAACCACTTCAGAGGACCTTTATGTTGTAAAGATTACTTTCAGGTGGATTGACTCTCCTTCACTTTTTAGTTATTAACAGAGATGGGGGAAATTACATTTTGGGTATCAACTCATGACAGATCAGGCAGTCTTGGGATTCTGGAAGTTATAGTCCAAAAATTAACTTTCCAAATTTATGGCCCCATTGGTGAAATTTTGCTTTTGGGTCTAGGATTCATTCAATCATTCAAAACCATATATCCTTATTCCCTCCTTATTTTTAATAATAATAATAACAATTTGTTTTATTTATATACTGCTATTCCAAAGATCATAGCGGTGAACAGTAAGTAAGCTAATTAGCAAGTAAGCTAATTTGCCCCCAACAGTCTGGGTACTCATTTTAGCGACCTCGGAAGGATGCAAGCCTGAGTCGAGCTTGGGCCCTTTTGCTGGTCTTGAACTCTCAACCTTGTGGTTTCGAGTGAATGGCTGCAGTACAGGCATTTAACCACTGCGCCACCAGGGCTCCATTCTAGGTAGAAATTCTAGGTAGTGAAGGAACAAGGATCACAACTTACTATTTTAAAACAATTTATTCCCGTCCCTCCTAAATAGATAGGTGGCTAAAAGGCCCAGTCTTCTATAGTTTAATTATAAATCATACCTGTTCACTTGGTGTCCCCAGAGACCTGTGCATTGGGTATATAGTTATTCTTTACATATTGTCACCTGAAAATAGTTACATACAACGTAACTGCCTGGTTCAACTGATATTCCATCTATTCTACTAAGGGAAGGCAAGCTGTCAAGCTTTAAAGCCACCTAAACCAATAAAATTGAGCATTCTCCTCTTCTAGCAATGCTTGTCCTGAGAGCTACCTTTCCACCTAGGGCAAGTAAGACAATTCCTTGAGACTTCAGCTAGTGTCCTGAGACCTGGCAACTCTACTGGCAATGTTATCAAATGGATTGCCATACATGCTGCATAAGATACTCTGCTTTCCCTCCTTACAATGTCCTGACACTATCAGTGTATCAAGATTTAACTGTCCAGACAATCAGTTTCTGTACACTGAATTACATAGGGGGACCGAGAGCCAGCATGGCCAGGGTTCGATTCCCAGCTTAGCCATGAAATCTACTGGGTGACCTTGGGCAAGTCACATGCTTTCAGGGGAAGGCAACAGCAAACCCCCTCTGAATAACTTTTGTCAAGAAAACCCCATGATATGTTCACTTTAGGGTCTGAAATGTCCGAAATTACTTGAAAAAATACAACAAGGCGAGAGACTATCTACTAAAAGAGCAGGCAATTTCCAGGGCAGGGGAACATTACACACACACACACACACACACACACACACCATAGGCCTCACTACTGCCATGCTGCCCAGTTTAAGGGTTGTTGTAGCCCCCCAGAGCAATTTACCTTTAAAAAAAGGGGGAGCACAAGCCTTCTTCTGAAATGAATAATACATTCAGGAAGCTTCCTGGTGCACAATTCAGTTCAAAAATAAGATGCAAATACCCCACTTACTTTCATTTAAAGGTCTGGAGTTTGGGCCAGTGGTATGGCAGTAAAGAGAAATGACAGCAGGAGGTACATAATATGGGCAGGAGGCGTATGTATCGGTAACTGCTTGTTGCCTACTCCTGATTAGGATTCCCATATCTCAGGCCTGGGCCTGAGTCTCAGTCTTCAGGGTGAGGGGCTGAATCTCAGGACAAGAGCACTGCTTTGAAAGGTGTGTGGTTGTGTTTCCCTCATCTGACTGACTTTGTTTTTGTTGTTGTTGTTGTTTTTAATCTGAAAGGCATACTCTGCAATTGTGGTTGATGCTTAATGTATCGTGCTTGACATCAACCCCAGGTCACTTTACCAGGTTCCGTCTCACAAGGACTCATTGTTAGGTTTTAGGTTTGGGCCTTGAAATCTCAGGGACTGGGATAGTCCTGACCTGCAAATTCCATTCTTGATCTAATCCTTTGTCTCAAGCAGTGAACATGTTTTTAGTTGGCCCTAATGAGATATGAAAGGAGTAGAATGGATCTCTGCAGATTTGCAAAGAAGAATAAGAGGCACTGAAGAAGCAACAACAAGTGATTGCCCAAGAAAACTGGCTTGATCAGGTTTGGCTTCATGGCATCTTTCCATCTGATTATTTGCCTTCTTTCAGCCCTTGGAGAAAAAAGGGAAAAGAAAACCAGACAAGAGCAAACTTGAAAGGTTCTTCTCCCAAGAGGAAAAATATCACCCATTTTTTCTCTTCTAACATGCACATGCCAAACCCATTATTTTAAAGACCAAGTGACTGCTGCCATGTAGCAGTGACTCAGTTTCATTAGAGACACTTGCTTTGTCATTTCAAGACTTTTCAACTGTCTGAATTACACTGGGCAGGGCAACTCTGACAGTGTCTTTTAGTGTCAACCAGTTGTGAGTACATAGCAGTTGCCACTTCAGAACACCAAACTACAAATAGATCCTTATTTGCCCTGCTCTGAAATGTAACAATATAACTGCCTAGAACTGTGGTGGTGAACATATGGCACTCATGCCCTCTCTGTCATACAAAGCCATTTTGGAGGGCATATAGAGAGATGGGAGGGCAGGGAAAGAGGAGGAACAGGCGTGTGCATGTTCCTCCTTTCCCCCCTACCCTCCCGGGCCTTTAGCTCTCAGGTCTGGAAGGTGGAAATCCTGCCTTAGAAGGCAGAAGTCCCACCCCAGAAGTTCCACCCCCAACACTGGGTAATACCCAGTGCCAGAACGCCTTTGAGTTTGGGCACTTGGTTTCTAAATAAAGTTCATCATCACTGGCCTAGAATATCTTCTACTTGTATTAGTGTTAGTATGTAGAGAGATCTTGTAGCAACTTGGAGACTAACTGAAAGAAAGAAGTTGGCAACATGAGGTTTTGTAGACTTAAATCTACTTCCTCAGATGCATTTGGATTCTATTTGCATTTGGTTCTAGTAGCGTTATTGTGAAAAACTAGCAGCTGAATGTCATTGTTGTGTGCCTTCAAGTCATTTCTGACTTATGTCGACCCCAAGACAAACCTATCACGGGATTTTCTTGGCAAGATTTGTTCAGAGGGGGTTTGCCTTTGAGGCTAGTGTGACTTGATCAAGGTCACCTACAGGGTTTCCATGGCTGAGCGGGAATTTGAACCCTGGTCTCCAGAGTCATAGTCCAAGCACTATACTGGAAAGGATAAGGATAAGATGCCTGAGATATTGGACAAAATGGAAACCCTCCTGTACCCACACACTTAATTTCATGTTTAGAAGACTTACTTCAAAAGTGTCTGTATGCTATCACATCACAATGGAGGGAAACAGTTTAGGTGGTGTTGGTCAGGCTGTGTGACACACACATACACACAGCTCTAGCCACGAAGAGAGAGAATGCTTCTCGGGGCCCATTGGCCCAGCAAGAAGGTTTGGCTGGCCTCTCATTGGAGAGACTAGTATATTTAAACAAAAACGGTGCTCCCATTAGACAGGGAGGGGGCGGGGCTAAGCCTATTTAAGGCTCTCCCACCCTTGCCTCCCTGTCAGTTCTGCAGAGCTGGCCCACCCTCCCACCTCAATGACATTCTCATAAATGTGTTAGTCTTTAAGGCAACAAAAGACTATTATAAGAAATGTAACCTGAACATGACTCTCCTCCCTCCTCCTGCCGCATTTCTTATTCCTTGTGCAAGTTAGATTGAATGCTTGAATGCAGGGACTGCCATTCTACCTATCTTTGTAAACTGATCCAGGAGACTTTTTGACTAAAGGGCGAGAAATAAATGCTTTAAATAAAGAAACCAGAAGAACATGGCCAACTTCATTTTAAACTATAATGCATACTTCATCCAACAGGCACTTAATGTTCAGTAACATTGCAAAGACCATTAAACGTCTATTTTAAAATCCACATGCTTTCATACAGTAATTACTAGTTTTATTGTTTTTCAGGTTCCTTACAATATACACTATCTATTTCTGGTTTCTGAAAATAGATCACATTTTGGCTATCATTAACAGATTAAATCCATGGAGAAAACCAGAATGTTAATGTATATTGTGCAGAAGATCAATTATTTCCATCACCATCCATCTTTTTAAGGAAAATTCCATATGAGCCTTTGTAAAAGTTATTTTTAATGAGGTATGTAAATATGGAGTTCTGCTTTATGACAGGCCATGAGATTGATTTTAAAAAGCCAAGTAATATACTACCCATGATCATTTATATAATAATTTGCAGTGTGTCTTACAACCTTTAACACAGTTAGGTAGGTAATGAAAGCTAACAGAAAGGGCTGCTCCACCTAGAAGCACTATGATGATGATGGCTCAGAGGTACCTATGATGAAAGTGTGCCTGCCAAGGCTTACACAGAAAGAAACCTTTAAAAGTTAGTCTTTAAAATAATCAGTTAGCCTCCCAGTTCCAAGAATCTCAGCCCCAAATAAGGTTACTGTTTTTTAAGTTTTTAAAAAGCATTTCTTTTACTTCCCTACTTCCTAAAAATAACCAACATAGATACAATAACTTTTTAAAACAAACATCTACATGGTGTTATGTTGCTTGCCTTCATGTCTTCTCTAACATAGAATGATCCTAAGGTGAAATCATGGGGGGGGGGGGGGGGGTTAAGCCAGATTTATTCAGAGGGATTTGCCATTGCCTTCCTCTGAGGCTGAGATAGTGAGACATGCCCAACTTCCCCCAGGGGGTTCCCATGGTTCAGCGGGGATTCAAACTCTGGGCTCCCAGTGCCCTGGTCTAATGCTCAAACCACTACACCACACTGGCTCTCTTCCCATAATTATAAAAGTAAAACAATTTGGCCATTATTTTAGAGATCCACTGTTGTAGCTAATGTATTAAAACATGTACAGTGGTTAAAGTGTTATAAGACGGCCCAGCTTCAAATCTCCAATTGGCCATGGAGTTCAATGGGTGACCAACCACACTCTTCTCAAGCTAGCCCACCTCACAGGGTTGTTACGAAGATAAAAATGGGAAGGGGGCCCATGTGAAGGGAAGGCATAAAAGAAATGTAACACATAAAAATGTATTGAATAAATGTAGCCCATTCTTCTTCTCAGCTTGTACAGAGAGACAATAACCCTTAAAATTTTTTAGGTAATATTGCCTTCAAGGTCATCTGTATTTTTTTTTTTTTGAGTCTGTTATGGATATGTTCCATGGAGAGATGCAGGAGGTCTTGAATATCAGAGTTTAAAAGTCAGCTTGATTTCTCATTTGAAAGGAAAATGTGTATTAGGATGGGGTAAACATACACAATCATTAGTACTAAGCAACCATTCAAAAGTGACCTATTCATCAGTTATCTAGATAAAGGAAAGGTAGCCTCATGAGTCTCATTAGATACAGCCAAAAAGGTTATCTAGTTGTTTTCTAATTATTTTAAATGCAAGCCTCAGTCATTATATGTCTGTAAAAGAGCATATAATACTTTAACCATTAAGTATCTGTAGAGATATCATAAAATGATATATCATAAGATATATCTTAAAATGAAAATAGTTGAAGATGTATGCACTGCAATCTTTCAGCTGAAGTGGGATATTAAAGGCCCAACATCCTGGATAAATAAGGAAAGAATGATTATTCTGTAGACAAAATTCACAAGTATGAATTTTGTCTTTGAATTCAAGCTCTTTCTAAACCTTAAAGAAAACAGAAACATGTTGGCTGACCCTTTTCCTTCCTCTGCTTGGTCTCACATCTACCCATTTGTTGAAGAAGAAAGTAGCAGGCTCTACTCTGCACAGAGAGCCTACAAGTGCTTGGAAAAGTTACTTTGTTGGGTCTACAAGTACCAGAATCTTCCAGCCATCATGGCCACTGTCTGTGGGACTTTGGTTCTTGTAGAAAAAAAATTATCCCAACTCTGGAACTTCACAAGTTCAGCATACTCCCCACACCAAGTCTTTGCTCTCCACCATACAGTGGTAGGTTGGGGCAGTAAGAAAACCAGATACTGTACTTCCACTTTTCCCAATACCCTCCAAAATTTCACAGATGAAAATCAGAACATGTGTGGCCAAGTAACACTGGAGTCAAGAAAAAATGAAGAACACACAAATTAGAAGAAATTGTAACTTTTGTCTGAACCTACTGCACACTAGACGGATAGACTCTATTAGGGAGGTCACAGGTGTGAATTAAAAGGACTTAAGCAGAGCAGTGGAAGACAAGGAGTCTTGGGCGGGTTACAGACCGCCATTTAGGATGTGCTCCACGCGTCCTAGGGTTAGGAAGGGGCGTGCTAGGGTTAGGAAGGGTTGCCCCTTCCTAACTGGCCCTGTTCCTGACACACACGGAGCGTGTCCTAAATGGCAGCGCCCATCCACATGGGCGCTGCCATTTTTACGTTGTGGATGCTGTGTGTCCAGACATGGTGCGGTGGAAGTGACGCCACAAGTGTGCGCCTCGCGACGCCACTTCCTGGGGCCAAAAAGGAGCACCGTTTTGGCGCTCCTTTTTTGCTGCGTCCGGAAGCCTCGTGGTCTGGCTGCTGGGGCTTCCCGCCGCAGCTAATGGCAGAACAGCCACTTGAGGGCGGTCTGTAACGCACCTTGGAGAAGTGTCATCCACAGGATCGTCATGAGTTGAGATCAACACAAAGGCGGTTAATAACAACAAAACAAATTGACATGGACAAGATTTTGCCCCTTCTTTGTCTCTCCTCACTCCTGCTGACTTAATTAAGTATAGTGGCTCCCTGTTATCTGCTGAGGTTTAGTTCCAGGATCCCCCGCGGATAACAAAATCTGTGGATGCTCAAGTCCCATTAAATATAATGGCACAGCAAAAATGATGTCCCTTATATAACATGGAAAACCAGGTTTGCTGTTTGAATTTTATACTTTGGAATATTTTCAAGCCGTGGATGCTCGAATCCGTAGATAAAAAATCCACAGATAAGGAGGCTGACTGTACAAATAATTTTTGCACCTTGAACACAGTTTGCAAGACTTGAAGTAAATTGAGGACAAAGGGGGAAGGGGAGGAGGTGAGAGAAACCAGGACATTTCAAATGGAACCAAAATAATGGGAAGCCATGATTAATTGCCACTGTCCTGACCATAGTGGGAGAATTGGAGAACATATTTTCATTCATTTTAATGCATGGATATGTGGTGTCATCTAATAAAGTGGACACTTGATTTATGTGTGCGATCCATTCCGGGCCAACACCACCACATGTAAAAAAAATATTGTGGGACCTCAAGTCCTGTTGTTTTCAACGGTGGTATACTCCTGCATGCAGTGATTAGGGACAGCATCTCTCCTCTGGATCAGTAATAGGCTGGTTGAGGGAAAACAAACACAGACTGAATCCAGAGAAAAAGGAGGTACTCGTGATAGGTACCCCAAGTCTAAGGATGGAGTTTTGTCAGCCAGTCCTGGACAGGGTCACACTTCCCCTAAAGGACGAGGTTCGCAGTTTGGGAGTACTCCTGGATCTGTCCTTACAACTGACATCCCAAATAAATATGACAGCCAGGAGTGCTTGGTATCAGCTTCGGTTGATATGCCAACTGCGTCCCTACCTGGACCGAAAGGACCTTGAAGCGGTGGTACTTGCACTGGTAATCTCTCGGTTAGATTTCTGCAATGCGCTCTACTTGGGGCTACCCTTGTACCAAATTCGAAAGCTTCAATTGGTTCAAAATGCAGCACCCAGATTGGTCACTGGAACATCTAGGTTTGACCATATAACACCAATACTGAAATCTCTTCACTGGCTGCCATTTGCGGGAGTGCTTCTCCCTACATAATCCGCCCCGCAGTCTTAGAACATCTGGGAAGTTTGTACTAGAATATTATAAAACCGGTTAATGACAACTTCACATAAGGCATTTACTGCCACGGCCCCAAGATTATGGAATGACTTACCGGAAGAGATCCATTTTATTACTACCTTAGAGGCCTTTAAGAAGGCATTCAAAACGGATCTCTTCCGGTGGGCTTATCCACTGAATTCCATATAAAAAGGTTATGATGACTGCTCTTCCTTGACTATGATTGTTGGCTGATGAACGAATTGTAATTTTTAGAGAATAGGAATTCATAGTAAATTCAGTGTTAGTATTTTATTGTTGTATTGATTGTAAATTGTACTATGTGTCTTTTTAAGGCAGGAAATATAAATAAACTATATAATTTTTTATTATATTATCTATAATCAAATCTAGGTTCTTTTATTTTATCTTGTGTCTTCATTATGCATTTCCCAAAATAATATGCTTCCTTTTTTCTTTCTCTTTCTCTTTTTCACCTTAGTACAAGCCTGCAAACTAATTACAGTACACCTGTTTTATACTCAGGCTTAAACCACCAACATATTGCACTCTGCTAGCATAATTACCAAATATTCTTACAGCTAATGATGATGATGATTTTAATATTTTAACCATTTAAAGTGTTTTGAATTGTGCCTACTACCTTTCTGAAAGCTACCTTTTTTCATTGAAAATAGGCTTTTTAAAAATTGGTGATGAAAATGAAATAAATATACATTGTCGTCTAAAGACAGTTTAAAATTACCTAATTACATCACTGTAATTACAACACTGTGAAATGTTGAGAACCTCTGATCTAGACTCTCATGACATTTATCCAGACATGTTCTTCCCTTCCTTTTCTGTTTCCTTGGCTTTTTAAAATGCTGGATTCAACTGCTTGTCTCCTTGACAAACATCACTGCGAAGCTGAATGTTTACTACATCCAGTAATACTACTGGGAAAAATGAGGAAATTGACTCTTTCCAGTCTGGGCTTGAGACTGCTCATGTCTCAGTAGCCACATGGTCTTAGGATTCTCTTTAAACTGCCATAAAATCATTGCCAATGAGGTATAAAACAAACTGAAGAAGCATGATCTTAAGAAGCATGTGTGCATGTGTCTTCAAGTTGCCTATCAACCTATGGTAACTTCATGAATTTCATAGAGTTTTCTTAGACAAGGAATACTCAGGGTTGGTTTGCTAGTGCCTTCCTCAGAAATAGAGCCTAAAGTACCTAGTATTTTGGGCAGTCTCTCATCCAAGTACTAACCAGAACTGACTCTGCTTAGCTTCCAAAACCAGATACTTGAAGGGTATCCCATTCAAGTAGTTAAAGCTCTTGAGGCTTTTTATTGTATCCCGTGCCTTAGGCATGTCTCTTGATTTTCATTCCTTTCATAACACGTTAATCACAAGGGGGATTTAAATGTGATTTCTGCATTTTAATTATTTTTGTGTCTCCTAGGTATTTAAATCTAAATCAGATATTATAACCCCCCACCCAAAAAAAGTGAGACGGTAGTGCAAGAAGACATTATCATTGCAATTACTGTATATACTCATGTATAAGCCTAGAAATTTTAGTCAAAAATTTGACCCCCAAGAAATGAGTCGTCTTATCCACAGGTTAATGTAACTACTGTACTTTAACTCATAAAAAGGAGCCATACTCTGGTGAAAAGCAAGAGCATAATCTGTCCTGGAAGCACTGCCCCCCCCCTGCTATTTTTTTTAACTCTCTCATCCAGCCAGCCTTTAATGTGAGCACAAACAGTTATGCCTGCTGGAATTTTGTAAGTTCTTTGGCACTGTTTTCCTTTCTTTCGTCGTTCATATCGTTGGTTCCATACATTTAATTTACCCTCAACTTATCCATGGGTCATATCAAAATCAATAAGTCTGGCCCCAAAACCTGACCTCCACTTATACATAAGGTCAAGTTATAGTCAAGTATATATTTTATTTTATTTGGGGCCGGTGAAAGGAGAGTGAAATCCTATCAGCAAATAGATACTGTCCTTTCATATCATCTCCCAGGGCATGTTTAATTTTGCAGGGCACAAACTACTGTAAAATAGACCATAATCCAACATTCATCTTAGAGCTAGAACATATGATTTGAAGGTCACATCCACCATACAGAATTTAAGGTTCTAGAAAAAAAACACATGCAAAGCTTGATTTGGACTTGAAAAGAACAGTGAACAGAACTGTGAGAGGCCAAAGCCAGAGAGAACTTCATTTGTGCCAGAGTTTAAAATGATATTTTTGGACGAGAACTCCCATAACTCCCCCAGGTTGCTGCAAAAAGTAACTTTTCCAACTTCCAGTTCGGACCAACTTTAGCACTTACCATTTCCTACTTAACAGAAAACACTCCTCTTGTTTGTAGGGCTTTCAGTGGCTATCAGAGAATACAGTACTCCTCAAGTTGTAGGTGCCCCACATTTGAAAGGCTATCCAGTCCAATTATAATCTGCAGAAAATGACCATATGATGGCGAAGCAACAGCCCAGAACCTTGGCATTGTCATTAACCGTTAGCAGCAACTGGATACTAGATAAAGTGAGTACTCCACATGTTGGATTACCACTTCCATGATCCTTCACTATTGATTATGCTGGTTAAGGCTATGGGAATTGCAGTCAGACAACATCTGGAAAGCGACTAATTTCCTACCTTTGGGCTACAGTTTGCTATTTTTCATACTGAAACTGCAGACTGTTGATTGTTAAAAAAACCCACCCCCAGCCAGAATAGCTTTAACCCAAAAAACAAACTGGGTCTTTCAGTTTTTAAATCGGTGGAGGATTACCAACTGCAAAGTTAAAAAATATAACATGCAGCAGTGAGAGCTGAGCCTTCAGCAATATGAAATGGTGGTCGGAGGCTGTGCACAGACTGATCTTTGTTGTGAAAGCAGCAGCGCTATTACAGATATGAACATATTTAAACCTATGTAATGCTGGAAGGTATGTGTTCATCAGAGCCTGGCCCTTCATGGCCTATCTCATCCTCAGAGGCAGTTTAGGGTGGAGCTACAAAACTCTGTCAGTGGAATCATTCCATAGCTGGGATAAGCCAAAATTAGTCACTAAGAATTTGTGATGTACAGTTCTGGACAGACACCAGAAGGTCCACTGTGGGACCTCATAAGCAGGATCTAATCCTGTCGAGAATACTGCATGTTTCATACTGTAAACCATAAACATTCCTTTCTTGGTCCTGTAATACAAAATGTGGGTGGGAGCAGATATTCAGCCATGGTTTCCCATTTCTGAATTTCAGCCACACCACAGGCCTTTTGATATCCAGGACATAAGAAGAACACAAATGTTGAGGCAGATGAGGACCAACAGGTGCAGCATTCAAGGGCCTGTGATGATTTCCCAAAGCAAGCAGATAAGGCCTACATTCACTGTCATGAGATCAAATATACCCAAGAGCATTATTCCAACTCAACACACTGGTTTTACCCACCCGCCTGCCTGCCCTCATCAGATAATTCTTATTTTGTGTATGTGCAGTACATAGTCTTAGCTCAAGAGAGTTTGAGGGTTTGCTGATGGGAACTGCACATTCCAAGTTTGCAAGTTCTGGCAACTACTTCAAAGGAGAGAAAACAAGCAATCTTGCATGGAGCATGGGAAGAGGGGCCTGGCACAGGGTCAGAACGTTGTAAAGATTTTAATATACTCTTCAGTCACACAGGAGCTCAGAAGGCATAGTGAGCCCATGGTATACACCAGAGTATAGCAATAGCAAGTACATTTCTATATCACTTATCACTGCACTTAAACACTCCCTAAACGGTTTACAATGTGTAAGCTAATTGCCCCCAAACAAGCTGGTTACTCATTTTAGCAATCTACAGAAGGATGCCAGGCTGAGTTGACCCTAGAGCCCTGGGATCAAACTCACAACTTGTAGCTGTGAAGGGTTTGGTTGTTGTAAAATGGTGTTCCTTGTATTAAATTGGAAAATCCAAAGCTTGCTTTTTTGGAATTTTTGTTTTTTGAATACTTTCAAGCTGTGGGTGGTTGAATCCATGGATGTTGAATTCATGGATATGAAAGATTGACTGTATATAAGACTCAGATCAAACCAGAAGCCCATCCAGTCCCATTGACACAGGGAAAACTCTCTCATAAGGCTGTGAGAGATAATCACCTCAGCCAGTACAAAGAGAAAAAATACAATTGTGTTTTCCTTCCCCATCCACCACTAAAACTGCTCATTGTTGTTGGTTGCACTGTCAGGGCTGATTGTGAATACTGCTACCTGACCTCCCTGAAACACGATAAACAAGACCCTATGCCTTTCTTATATTCAAAGGTTGGCCTCTGTCACCAGTGAACTGCATTTTCTCAACAGTCACCTGGAACAACTTTCTACATGGTGGCCACAACATGCAAATTGGCCATTAGAAGACATCAGTGCTAAACCTGTGGTTGTCAGAAAGCAAATTATAGCCTAACTGAGGATAACTCTGTGCTGGGATACTGAACGTAAATAATTCCAGGCCTTTGAAACAGAAACAGACAATGCATTGCTGTACTTAAGGTTTACAAAGAGTAGAACATCAAGATAAAGTGTCCATAAAGACAAGCTGTTAGTTTGCAAACACTCCTGTAAGTCACAGGAGTGTGAAAACCCCTTATTTATGCTATGTTAGAAACAACCTCATGGTCCACATGATTAGTGATGTGCAGTTATTCTTGTTGCCATCACAGTATTTTCATTATGACTACACAACAAACAGATCCTCTATCTTTTGAAACTCCTCCAAAAAGCCTCACTTAGCAAGGGTCGGGTTCGTTACAGCACCCAATTTAAATCCAGTGAAAGAAGACCTAGGTGGATGTACCATGAATTGCATAACTGACATCCTGGAATGTGCAAATATCAGGATTTCCCACTCTCAGAAATAAAAAGAAACAGCTGAGCATATCATGCAGAAACAGATCTTTATCCTTCCTAAGAATGAGAGACTGTGAACTAAACATTTCCAGTAATAGCAGGGGTGATGGACCCACCCCTTGATGGCAGCTCTACATACCAGAATTGTGTATTTATCCTCCATCCTCATGTGAGAACAACCAGTGAAAATAATTTGAATTCTGTATATAATCATGTATAAGTATACAGGTCAGTGTAGGTACTGAACTTTAACTCTTATCAAAAAAGGAACCACCCCATTCTTGACTTATACATGAAGTCGACTTATAGTCAAGTATATATGGTACATTGATTAGTAATCACAAACATTCCTGTTATTATTCAACATCCAAGTACTAACCAGAGTCATCTCTTTGACTTACAGCTGTACTAATTTACATGTCATATCTCATTTGCTTTCTTAACAACCCAGTAAGATTGATCCTTTGTTTAAAATCCATTTTACAATATGGGATGAGTAAGAATTTAGATAAATACAAATCTGTCATTTCTTATTCGTGGGACATAAAGAAATTTATATCCTTTGAACAAAAATCATTGTGAGGAAAAGTACCACTGGTAATGCTAATGAGGGATTTGAGAAGTTGTAGTTGTAGAAGGAACTTTTCTGAGTGCTGCATATATGTCTACTCAGAATTAAATCTTAATGAGTATGGTAGGACTTCTCTCTGTGCGTATGTACCTTCAAGATTCCTGTTAACTTTTGATGATCTCATAACTTTCATGTGGTTTTGTTAAGCAAGGAACACTCAGAAGAGGTTTTGACAGTTCCTTCCTCTGAAATATAGACTACATATATTTGTTAGTATTTATTGGTGGTCTCCCATCCAAGTGCTAACCACGGCTGACCCTACTTAGCTGTCAAGGTTAGATGTGATGTGGTGCCTTAGTTTAGGCATATAGTCCAACATCTAAGTAAATAGAATTTTAGTACCTTCATGGTGGTGCCCAAGAAAAAAATATGAAAAATAGTGCTTCTAATCTAATTCTCCAAGAAATGTCATGAATCCTGGAGACTATATACCAGGAATAAACTGCAGAGGGTAAGATCATTCTGATGAATTCACTGAAGAAACAAATGGACTACCCTGGGAATTTATGTTCCAGCCTATAGCTGCTGAAACTATGAAGTCCCAGTGGTAGTGGCTGAGCAAAAGGATGAAACCTCATCTCACCTGGAGCAGCAGAACTACAAGTACACACCAGAGATTGGGAAAGTTACTACCACTAGTCAGGCTAGGTAAAGTTTCCAGGAGTCACAGTCTAACATACATAACTTTTCCAAGTTTAAATTTATTCACCTTTTTAGAACAGAGAAATATACAGGGGTTGGGGAACACAAAATAAAATGTTGTGCAGGAAAGAACATACTTACAATAAAATTAAAATGAATGGGAGGACTTTTTTTAATGAGCACACATCATATTATTTAGTATTTACACAACACATTTCAAAGCTCTTTGCATACAGTCTTTTGATAGTCTATACACTTACCTTAATAAGTAACCCACTCGCCTTCCTCCTTATTCTGCAAAAGTTGCAAAATAATATGTAGGCTAATTGCGGACTCCACTGAAAATGCATGGGGAGAAGCTCCTTTGTAGAGGTAATTTGGAGGTGAAGGAGGCAGAGAAAGGGTTGGGCATACCCTCTTCCTGCTTTGTGTGTCTGGGCTCCAAATTCCCTTTTGCTATGATTTCCTTTGTATGTTGCACACTACTACTATGTATTAGCATATAAACCTTTGTAGTTGTTGTTATTTGCTGTCATCAGCTTGAATTTATGGTGACATTATTAATTGTCTGACACCCTTGCCAACTGGAAACAATTCTGTTTCTCCATATTCTGTCCTGACAGTGACTTCTCATCTAGAGTACAGATTATGCATCAGGGCAATCAGATATTGTGTCACACCTATTTCTTTCAGAATGAAACATAATTTCACATTTTCAGTATCATCAAAGGCATGGCTATAATGTGAAAAACACAGATTTTATTCTAAAATTCTTTGATATGTTTCATTATCCAATGTCTGTGTGCAATATGATCCCTAGTGCCTCTTCTTTTTCTGAACTCAGCGTGGACATCTGGCATTTCTCATTCCATTTATGTTTAAAGTCTTTTGTTATAAAACCTTGAGTGTTACTTTGTTTGCAAGGGAAATCAGTGCAACAGCCCAACATTACTATACTCCCGTATCCCCTTTCTTGGAATATATACTGAGCATTTCCAGTCTGTGGGCCATTGTTTTGTCTTCCATATTTATTGGCAGATTTTTAAAATATTTGGATAAATTCCACCTCTGTAGTTTGAAACAACTCTATTTATATGCCATCTGTTGCTTCAATTTTTAAAACTGTGGAATCATTGCTGAAAGGTTTTTCCTCAAAGGAACCTGATCATATAAGGTAACATGCCTCAAGTTCTACTGGAAACATTCCCCTTCACGCCTTGCCAATATCTGATTAGGATTTGGCTGGAAAAGGGGAGAACCTTCTCTGTAGCCATGACTACACTGTCTACACTACAAGAGATACTCATTTTCCCTTGTCCTCACTGGATTTCTAATGGCAAGATGAGCTATCTTGCTTTTGGACAGCATTTTGTTTGCCAAAAAGTCATCATTTTAAATGGCCATATTTTTAAGTTTTTCCTCTGCTATCTCCTGACTGCTCTGCCTCTTATATTCTGTGA
Organism: Sceloporus undulatus; assembly: GCF_019175285.1. Lineage (NCBI taxonomy): Eukaryota > Metazoa > Chordata > Lepidosauria > Squamata > Phrynosomatidae > Sceloporus > Sceloporus undulatus. The sequence goes on from NC_056527.1 coordinate 23,614,186, forward strand.
TCTTACAATATGTATTTTCTTATTTTTGACTGTTGTAAGCCTTGAGCATTTTAATGGAGTGGCATAGTCTAATGTCTTAATTAACTAAACTAGCGAGGTTCACGGCTGAATTGAGGCAGAACTAAGGACTCCTCAGTTCGCACAAGCATGTCCTTTGCAGGAGACCTAAGTGCCAGTGGCATATTTAGACTCTTCATGAGATTTATTGTATATCTCTATCTATGCCCTAATCCCCATGAGCTCTGGTTCATTCATATGGAACTGACACCTGTCAGTTCAATCATAACCTTCAACTGAGTGATTTTATTTAATGGCAGCAATTTGTATTTCAGCTCTTTCCAGTAAAGGGCAGAGATTTAAGCCCAACATGGAAAATCTTCATGTTGGCTGTTCACCAGTAAAGACTGCAGGGGGCAGCTCTCCCAATAAAATGCTTGTGCACAGACAAAGGTTTTAACAAATCTGTGCATGCAGAAACTGAACATGGGATTAGGAAACCCTTCTCTCTGATGCACTGCTTTTCTAATGATATAAAGAGTTTAGCAAAATTACTCTGAGAGACTACAGCTCTCAGAATCCATAGTCAGGGGTTATGTTTGTTGGGGGATTCTGTGAGCTGGTGTGTCCAAAATGCAGGGTAATCTCCCTGGGGAGGCATTCAGTTGTACATGTTCCTGCATACATTTGGAGTGGGACAGTCCAAGCACGCAATTGCCATCTCGGTGAGAACAAACCTTTAGAGAAGACTCATACCAAAGGAACTTGCTACAGGGGACTGTTAAAACTCCAAAATGAATTTTCAAAAGGATAGTTCTTTACTTGGAAGGTGGCCTTTATGATTACATTTGTAATCTGGATACCTTTTTAAAATACACTTTTTAAAGAACTGAACGAAATCCCCACCTATCCTCAGTTCAAAGTAGACATCATGACTCAATCAGAAATGAAGAGCTTAGAAAATTACTTTTTCAGATGACAACTTGCAATATCCCACAGCTAGGATGCCCACTGGGTTCTGGGAGTTGTGGTCTAAAAAGTAAACTTCCCAAGCTCTGCCAGAAGCATTCTAAGATTGAAGAGTGCCATTTGCACCAGCATAAATTGATGGCCAAGATTCCGAACAGATGCTAGCTTTGTTCAGAAGAGGGGGCAGCCTGTTCACTGCCCCATCTACTCCTTTGTTTCTTAACCTGCAGCTGGCCCTGCCACCTCTGCACATTTAGATTTCATGTATGAATCAGAACTTTGATGGAGTTTAGAACTGATCTTCAACTTCCAGCATTTGGAGTAGGGCAAGACAGCAAAGAGGTTAAATGGAGAAACAGGGACAAGAAATGCCTTTCTACTTCTCAATCCCTCTCATGACTTGACTCATCTGAAGTTCAGAATGCCTGTACTGAGCCAGTGAACAGTCTTACCATGAGCTTTGTGGGTCAACACCATTGTCTTTTTTAAAAAATCTTATCAAGAGAGACAATCAGTCTAAGTACTATGTCCATAGCTTGTGTTGTTGTTGCTGTTGTTGTGTGTCTTCAAGATATTTCCAATGTACAATAACCCTAATGGCAAACCTATCACAAGTTTTCTTGGCAAGATTTGTGTGGGGGAGGGTTGCCTTTGCCATTGCCATCCTCTGAGTGTGACAGACTGTGAGTTGCCCAAGGTCAGCCAGTGGGTTTCTGTGGCCAAACAGGGATTTGAACCATTATCCCTTGGAGTCCTTGTCCACCACCAGATTGGTGTTGGTTCTAATTTGCTTTGATTTATTTTATATTATTTTATTAAAGGTACTTTCTTCTCTGTCCACCTGCTCTCCAAAAGTGTACAATAAAATATTATTTACAACATTAATTGAAAAGAGATTAAAAACAATTTTAATAAAACCATTCTGACCATTCAACAAAGATGGAGCTAACCTGAATTTATTTGGAAGGGGGTTCAACAGTGAAGGTTCTGCTACCTAAAAAGCCTTGTCTCATGTATTCTCCAACCTAGTCCCTTAGGATGGTGGGACTTGGAACAGAAAAGTAATTGCTGTTATTTGTTTGCTGGCTGAAAATATGGGTTTCTTAACACAGGGAGAAACTCGGATGGGAAAAACAGCACTGCAGCAATAATTTTGTCCAGGTTTCTTCCAGTATTCTCCCATCCTGAAGTTTTTCAGGAAAATATTTTGCACAGAAACGCACATAACAATCATGTTTCTGTGCAACCCACCACATTTTTGGGGTAAAAAAACTGTTTCCAGATAGCCAGGTGCAATTTGTGTGTGTGTGTGTGTACGTTTGTGTCTGTGTCTGTGTGCAAGGTTGCTATTTCTGCGCAGAAACCCAGGAATCTTCACCCCAAATCTTGCACCAAAATGAAAATAAAAATGGCTTAGTTGGGGTTTTGTGCCGGTTTTCTGCTTTCCAGGCAATATACATATATAGATATATATATATACATATGTGCACACACACATACGGTATGCAAGATTTGCGGGGAAGATGCTAGGATTTTTTTGCTTACTTTAAACAGCAGTCTAGCACAAAAACTACCATGTTGCTTTCTGAAAACAGTGTTTTTGCACAAAACTGTACAATTCTTACACAAAACCCCCACGTTTTTGTGCAGAATAATTTCCCAAAAATACTTTGAGATCTGTAAATATCAGACACACAATATTGTCTCTGCCCAAATTCTGGGCAGACTCATACAGAAGGAGCTGGTCTTTCAGAACCCTTGTGACAAACAGTTTAGGGCAATGCTATACAAAGTAATGGACCATGGATTGTTGCCAACCCATGGGGCCATCAGCTACTGGTCTATGGCATTTCCAAGCAAGTAATAAACACTTGTAGGAAATGGCTACAATTGGGCTACAAACCAGCTTGGTTCATATGGGCTGCAACCCACCTTGCAGAATCATACCAGGAGAAAGAATGGATAAAAAATAATCAAATAAATAAATAAATATGGTACTGGTTCCTGGCCCAGTGAAGAAGAGGAATGCTGGGCATTAGATAGTTTAAGAAGTACGGACTTTGTTGGTCTACACCAGCATCTTAGATACATTTTTTTCTCCATCTACCTGACCTCTTATTGGAAAATTCCACAAACTGAACCCGTGGCCTTCCACATGCACAGCAACATCGGTGGACCAACTTGTTGTTGAGTTGCCTTTTGCTCCATATGAAGATACTCCATAGAGCTGCATGGATGAAAAATTATTTCATCCAAGAGCTGATCCAGAGGGTACCAGGGATTTTATATGTTTTGTATTTTTAACTTTGTTAGCCACCCTGATTGTTCTCAGAGGGGCGGGATACAAATAAATTTTGTTGTTGTTGTTGTTGTTGTTGTTGTTGTTGTTATTATTATTATTATTATTATTACTATTATCCCATGCTACTTTCTGCAGAAGAAACTCACATACTGCCATTTAGTGGGACTCAGCTCCTGATAAAATGCATTTTGGACTGAAGCCCAAGCAACATGTGTGCAAATATTCAGCCACATCCTACCCCATGTTTTTAATGAAAATAATTGTTTATGGTTTCCATACAACTGATTCCCAGCTCCTTCCCTGGACCCTGTTGAAACACAGAAGCACAATTCTTTTCACATCAACACCAATCAAGGCGAACGGAAGCTCTTCTAACGATAAAACGGCTGCCTTCAATTGCAAACAGCTGTTTACCAATAAACGGCTGCAAGAGCCTGTCCCCAAAGGGGAAAAAGCTGTGAGGAAAGAATGACATTTTTCACCACCAGGAGGAAAGGGAAAGTGTATCAGAGGGCCTTCTGGAACTGAAACCTGAGGTCTCCCTGGCACCATTCCCAGCTCCTATTTAATTTTATGTCCTGTGTCAAGTTTTATATACCCTCCCTATTTGAGTTACCCAAACCAGATTTTGTTTCCTTGTTCAACTTGTTTTCAAACTACTGTTGCAGCCCAGTTGCTATATAAAACAGACAAATCATGACATAGTTGGTAAGGGCTTTTTAAAAAAAAGAAAGAAAGAAAAAGCACATTATAATTTATCTGACAGGTCATCAGAAACAACACAGTTTAGGAATTCACCAGCCGGTCACTGCAGGCCTAACATGACCTTGCATCATATTACAGGTTGACAGTCATAGCTGATGCACGCTATCCCTTTAAAAACCCTTGGTGAGTACAAACTGCAACCCATAACAAATAAAAGACAAGCAGCATCATGTTACCTTTAAATGCTTTTAGTGGTGTTTTTTTTTAAAAAAAAAAACATTTTCACAGTGTCTTTACTGATTTAAATCGCACATTTATGGTGCAGATAAATATTATTTTGTTAATCTCGTAAAGTAGTCTCTATGATATATCAAGTTATAAATAACCACTAAGCAATGTAGAGCTTGCTTCAAGGAGCTTCCCATTATATATAAAAAGAACAGAGGTGGCTTTGAAATCCAAAGATATAGAGACCTCTGACTTCCTAAATATCACAAATCCTAAACAATAATAATTGGTAAAAGACTGACCTCAGAAAGAGACTAAAAATGCCCTCTCAACTGTAGTCATGATAGTTCAATAGAAAAACACATGCTCTGGATAAATGAAAAGTCTAGGTTCATTATTAGGCTAACTTGGGGTGTGGACTACATATAGGGTTGCCATATCCCGCCTGGGGGCGGGACTTTCCCGGTTTGGAGCGGGTCTGCACGGTCCCGCCCCGGTTTAGCCCTGCCCCTGGGATTCCCCCCAGCGAGGCTCTGGAGGCGGCTCCGCAATCGCGGAGTCCTCTGAGGCCTGGCTGGGGCTTGGGAGACACTGTCTCCCAGGCCCCAGCCAGGCCCTGGAAGCGGCTCCGCAATCACGGAGTCCTCCGAGGCCATGCTGGGGCTTGGGAAACGCTGTCTCCCAGGCCCTGGAAGCGGCTCCGCAATCACGGAATCCTCCGAGGCCACACTGGGGCTTGGGAGATGCTGTCTCCCAGGCCCCAGCCAGGCCCTGGAAGTGGCTCCGCGATCGCAGAGTCCTCTGAGGCCACGCTGGGGCTTGGGAGACGCTGTCTCCCAGGCCCCAGCCAGGCCTTGGACAAGGTTTAAAAAAGTAGGACCTTTTTTTTTTTAATTTCCTGGCCAGGAATTTTTTTTAAAAAAGGTCCTACATTTTAAAACCTTGTCCTACATTTTTCCCAGTTTGGAGGACCTCAGGGATGGCAACCCTAACTACATACATTCCATCTGACTCAATAAGGAGCCCTGGTGGTGCAGTGGTTAAATGCTGGTAGTGCAGCCACAATGTTGTAAGTTCGATCCTAGAGGAGGGCTCCAAGCCCCACTTGGTCTTCCATCCTTTCATAGGTTGGTAAAATGAGTACCCAGCTTGCTGGCGGCAATTGGCTTATACACTGTAAACCACTTGGGGGGTGCTAGTTCACCGGTAAGCAGTATAGAAATGTACTTGCTGTTGCTATTTTCGTGGCTCCTGGACTCCTATCCTCACTTTGTCTTCAAAACAGTGAGAATTATGCTCATAGAAGCCTCCAGGTTAGCAAAAGTCAGGGTTTTGAAGGGTATTTTAATTATCAGAACTAGCCTTCTTGTCACTTCCTTAAAAAAAACACCTCACTACTATTTTTAAACACAAAACTGTAGCAGGGATATTGTGTACAGCTGGTCTGGGAAGAAGCAAATTTGGCCCTTGGATCCAAAACTAAGATTTTTACTTTTTAAAAGGAACTAGTCACTTTATTCATTATTTTGTTCAGCCAACAGATTTTAGTTGCTATTGTTATTGCTGCTAACTCACTGAATTACATGTTACTAAAAAGTTACTATTAATACCATGTCACTAGAAAATACAGAAAAATGCTCTCTGGTCCCCCAAATGTTCAGTTCAGATATTGTACCTTGGAAATTCCGAGGAAAATGCAAAAGACATTAGTCGGCCCTCGATATCCACAGATTCTTTATCCATGGATATCCATGGATTCAATTATCCACAGCTTGAATATATTCCCAAAATATATACATTCCAAAAAGCAATCCTTGATTTTGCTATTTTATATAAGGGACACCACTCTACTGTACCAATGAATATAATGGGATTTGAGCATCCATGGATTTTTGTATCCACAAGAGGTTCTGGAACCCAATCCTAACAGATACCAAGGGCCCATTGTATAAAAGAATTATTTCTAGCTGCACCGTAAGACAACCACACAAGTGACCTGTGCTCCAGCCCCCCAAATGTTCATACTGAGTCAGCAATACGTACAATTAAAGATGAATTACAGACAGACAACCCATTCCATTTTCAATAAAAAGTACAGAATTACAGCTGTGGCCATTACAGGCAAAAGGATTAACTCTGATCCATCTCATTACTACCAAAAAACCATCAAGAAAAACACACCTCTTATTGCAAAAGTACTTTGAAAAATGATTTCCTTCCTCTGCCCAGTCCCATGAATATGGATTATCTCTGAACTAAATGGACAAACACTGCAACCTGTTGAGATGTTTCCATGTTCTAACATTTGGTGACATAGAGATAGAGTCATAGTTGAAACATCTGCTCGGCTCTCCAGGTTCTAGAAAAGGTATTTCAGGTTAGCTCAGTCACTTACCTTTGGGATGTGTACACAGCTCACTTCTGCTATTTATCTCTTTTTTCATGTACCTGCCACCTGCACAATATCAGTGGGCCATCCATATAAAACATGTTAATCCTTCATCCTTTCCCCCACTACAAAATAGTGAGATTGTTCATGTAAGCATTTTGCTCTGCATTTGGATTCTTTCTTTTTTTTTTGTACAGAATTCAGATGTTGGAAAACAAGAAGAGACTTGCCTCTTGTCGACTGTAACAGGAAAAATGAGTCTGTAGTCGATGAGTTGTCATCATTGGTATTTTGGCTCTTTCTCCAATGCAGAGTAATGAAAAATTAAGCAACTTGTGCCACCTCAGCATTATTCAGTCAGAGCAGATAGAATCAGCCATTGATTAGTGGCTCTAAATGAAGGCAGGAAAATCATTCCTTGGGGAATTTAACTTGAGGTTAATCATCCTAGCCTCAGAACAAAGTGGCACAGAGTTATAAAGATCAAGTAACTGCAGAAAGGCCACTGGTCTGGGCAATTGCCCATATATACTTGACTATAAGTCAATCTCATGTATAAGTCAAGGACAGGTTTTCAGGCCCAATATTATGGATTTTGATAATAACCCATGTATAAGTCAAGGGTAAAACTGAGGGACATGTAACAAAGGATGTAAAGAATGGAAGAATGAAAAATAATGCCAGTGCCATAATGATAGAAGTTAAGGTACATTACTTATATTGACCTGTGGATAAGTCGACCCAGGTTTTTGGGGTTGATTTTTTGACTAAAATTTCTAGACTTTAACATGAGTATACAGTAGATCCCTTTGACCAGGACAATCAAGCCAAATAATGGCTTACCAGTAAAAAGGTATATAATAATAATAATAATAATAATAATATGCAGAGAGCTATGGATGCCATTGTGAGGACAGTGAAATTGCCAAGTCATAAATATGAAGAACTGTAGCTGGACTCATCTGGTGACAACGTACTTATCTTTGCAGGACCCAAACCTGTTATTTCAGCCTATTTTAGGCTAAATAATAAATAATGTATTGAAGTCAAGAAGTATGGGGGGGATGAGAAGCCTATAATTCTGAACACTGAAGTGACTTTGAGGGAGCATGCAACTCATAACCAACGTTATGGTGTTTTTTTTAAAAAAAACAAAACACAGTATGATTATTAAAGCTATGCTTATTTGACATTCCATTTATTCTCCTTCACCATCTTTTCAATAGATATGTGAATATGTACAGTCAGCCCTCTATACCCATGGATTCTTTATCCATGGATTCAAGCATCCATGGCTTGAAAATATTCAAAAATATATAAATTCCAAAAAGCAAACCTTTATTTTGCTATTTTATATAAGGGACACCATTTAACTATCAATTGTATTTAATGGGACTTGGACATCCATGCATTTTGGTATCCATAGGGAGTCCTTGAACCAGAACTTAGCAGATAGCAAGGGCCTATTGTACTTTCAAATCTCTCTGCATGTCTGTCCTTTCTAAGTACTCTAAACACTTGGGCTTTGAAATTTCATGGTGTTTATTTTGTAAGAGTTGGTATTTCAATTAAACATAGTTTTTTTTTTAAAAAAAAATTAAAAACATTCTGCAACAGAGAGAGCTACATGGCTATAAGCTACATGGCTATGGAACTCCTTTTCTAAATTCAGAACAGGGTTTTTGGCTATTAATTGGTTGCCAGTGGAGGTTCTTTCAACTAAAATGCTGTACTTCTACCCTCATTGTTATGTTTTAAATTATTTTAATCTGTTTTACATTTCTGCTGTTTTTCACAACGGGTTTTTACACATTGGGTTTTTACTGTTTACAACCGGGTTTTAGCCATATTTTGTTTTAATCCATGTTGCACACATTTCCCTCAGATATACATATTTGTATGTTATCTGCTGAGGAAATTGGCTTGCAAAATTTCTCCTTTTTTGGAGGTTTTCAAGCAGAGGCTGGATGGCCATCTGTTGGGGGGTGCTTTGACTGTGGATTTCTGCATGGCAAGAAGTTGGACTGGATGGCCCTTGCAGTCTCTTCCAACTCTATGATTCTACGATTCTATGAAAATTTGAATACAAAGAATAACTATGATCCAGTTTAGATACTGATTCAGGAAGTGCACATTTGTTCAAATCAAAATGAGACCTGAATGAAATTTCCCCCAGTTCCCACAGTACACATCTCTGCCTATGTCCAATATTGCCTTTTATGCATTAAAACTATGCTTATGCAATAAATAGATTGACTTTAGAAAACAAATCAAAACCAAAGAAACTGAAAAAGTTACTTTTTGGATAACTATATTCCGAAAATCCTCTGCCAGATGGCCAGTAACCATACTGGCTGGGAGATTCCAGGAGTTGCAGTCTAAAAATGTAACTTTGTCAAGCTGCATTTAATAGGCAGTTTGCAAGACAACGATGAACTGGGAATGAATGCAAATTTGCCATATAAACACATATGATACATTCAATTTACATAGACATCCGTTAGTTTTCAGGAAGGGTGATTCTGGTTACTGCTGTCTTTCTTCCTGCTATTACTGCTCCTGGGTGATGAGCAATATTAAAGGACAACTCATCCCAGTTTAAAGTCACTACTTAATTTCTAGAATGAGTGTGATGATTTCCTTGCCTCTCTATGTGTGATGCAGAACTTACACTTTACCCACAGTTCATCATCTCCTGTTTATCATCAGTCAAAGTAACTAGTCCAAGAATTATCATGAGTAGTCTTCTCTCCCCATTAACGAGGTATGAAATACTTAACATCTACTCTACATTTCTGAAGAATGGCATTTTAAATGTTATTTTTGACAACAGTTAAAAGAAAGGGATGGAGATATATTCTGGTCTGTAGCTTGGATTTTAGATACATTTGGACTCCTCGTAACACTATCAATCTTAAATAGGCAAGAGTTAAATTTCCTTAAGTAGGCTCACTGAACTAATGCAGACATTTCATGTCACCATACAGAGAGAACCAAGATGCCTACATTTAAGTAAAGACCTTTAAGCATGTGCTGGTTCCTCTAATTTGCTCAAAAGGACTTGACTTTTTACAAAAGGTGCCTACTGCCTCATGCTAAATGCAGTGTTCTAGAAAGAAGTCTTAGAAGGCCTTTATTCTTCGTATGAAAGCCCAGCAGGTGGTAGGTAGAATCAAAGGACAATAAAAGGGCTGTGCATTTAATTCCCCTATTATCCAAGCACAATGTGCTTCTTCCTGCTAGAAATGAAATAACAGGTTTAATCCAAATCCCAGTGTGTGCAAGTGGACTGGAAGAAGATGAGTTCACTGCCTTTTCCTCCTCCTTGCAGTTGCCTCAGCACCCCCAAAATGCTATACAGAGGTCCAGGGATTGCTGCTGAATGGGGCAGAGGAAGGGTAGTGGAATAGGGCCCACTTTTCAGGTTGTCCAAGTACTCAGAGGCCATTATTTGGAGTGATGGTAGAGCGGGTTTTGAAAAGCTCTGCCCCTTAACCATAAATATAATTATATACTTTTATGTAAAAATGTATGTAAAATGTATATAAAAACACTTTAAAATTAACACATACTGTATTAGTTAAAAATCAATTTGCTAGTAAATATTAGTAAATACATTAAATTCCCTACACTCATTACACTATTAGCAAATAAAATCCTTCGGCATTCCTATTTCATTAAGTATTTATTTTTATATAAATGGGAATGAAATACACTTAAAAACTGACTTTAAATAATATGATGTAAACCATGACACTGTCTGGTCAGCTAGTGTGGTATAGTGGTTTGAGTGTTGAAGAGTAGGTTCGAAACCCTGCTCAGCTTTGGTCAATCAGTGGGGTGACTTTGCCAAGTCATAGCCTTTCAGCCTCCTAGGAAGACAAAGGCAGACCCTTTCTTAGGGTTGCCATGAGTCAGCAATGACTTGAAGACACACAACAACAACAATAGTGCACATTGACATTGAATTAAAAGGAAATAATTTGACTATGATACTGGCAGTTCCATTGACTATAGCAGTGATGGAGAAACTATGGCACGCGTGCCAGAAGTGGCACTCAGAGCCCTCTCTGTAAGCACACATATTGTTGCCCTAACACAGAGTTTGCCAGAGTTTCTTACCAGAAAGCCAGAGGGATGTGGCACTTTGCAATAAATAAGTCAGGTCTGGGTTGCAGTTTGGGCATTCGGTCTGTAAAAGGTTCACCATCACTGGACTATAGCATATTTAATTCTTTTTTCTTGCAGATTACTACATGTTTAGTGGCAAGTTTGGGAGGCATACCACAGTATTACTAGCAAATTGAAAAAACTGACACTGAGGAAGCAGCAAAAAAAGAATACCTTATGGGATACACTTTTGTCTAGCCTTGGCATAAGTAATTTTCTCTGAGTTTTAAGAGGAGGTACCTTCTGTGAATATAGCTGAATTCACAGAAGGTGCTACTGTTCAATGAGGGTGGGGATCCCCCTTACCCCTACCCCCTTTAAAAGGATCCACTGTCTCTCTGGGCTTTTTTGGATATGGGAGAGGTTGACCTCCATGGGAAAGGATGGAGAAGGATACATCTCTCACCATGATTGCACACACCTAATGTGCACTATCCAGCTGACCATCATGAATGTAAGTGAGGAATTCTGATTACTAGCAAGTGGAAATACCATCACCATTGGTACATCCAAGAGCGGCAACAGCACAACCAAGCAACTGAAAATCTTCACTTTTTGGCAAACAACAAAAACAAAATTGAAAGCTATTTTGCTTAACCCTCAAATGATTTCTACAGGCCATTAAATTTTAGCACCTCTATAAAGTTAATATTACTGTATTTCTGATGAAGAACCAAAGAACACCACTTCTCCATGGCCTCCTAATGAACCTAGCCTCCAGCATGTTCATGACATGATCCTCTGGACCATTGAAGTTCATTGGCATTTAATTCACTTTTGCATGAATCAAAGCGGACATTCCCCTTTTCCTTTTAAATTTCATTTTTCATTATGCTGGTTATAAGAGATTTTAAAAGAGCAGCTGTCTCTGTGGTATACTATCATCATAATAAATTAAATAACAAATTCAACCTTTGTTTCCTTCATTAGTAGTTGCTCTTTTGCATGGTTGGAAGACTTTTCATCTTAATTGGTTAGCTACAAGGTGTTTCCAAAATTTCACTCCAAGCACTAATGTATTGCTATCACATTACCAATGAAGCTGCTCTACTGAACTGAATTAATTTAAAACGAAGTGAAGGGAAATACTGTTATTATGATAATGAAAAATGTCATGAAGTCATGAGCAAGCTTTCACGTTTTCTGGGAGTCTTCCTTTGACACTGGCTGCATCTGCACTGGAGAAATAATCCAGTTTGGCACCACTTTAACTGCCATGGCTCAATGCTATGGAATTCTGGGAATTGTCATTTGTTGTGGTACGAGAGCTCTCTGACAGAAAATGCTAAATACCTCACAAAACTACAGTTCCCATAATTCCATAGTATTGAGCCATGGCAGTTAAAGTGGTGCCATACTGGATTATTTCTGCAGTGAGGATGTAGCTGGAATTTTCAGCAAAATAGGGAGGAATAATAATAATAACAAATTAAGAAGGGGTTTGTTTGTTTGTTTTTTGAATAGTGGCCATGCTGGCAGGGGATTCTGCAAACTATAATGCAAACAAACAAACAAAAAACAATAGATGGAGCACAAGATATCTTATGCGGAATAAATTAGATAAAACTGTTGAGTAATACTCAGATTTCAGGATGCAAGAAGAGCTACTAGGAAAAAGAACTAAATATTTGCAGAGATTGGGTGATAGGTCAATTTAGCAACTACATACTAACTATTATTATTATTATTATTATTATTATTATTATTATTTATACCCCGCTCTTCAGCCAAAAGTCTATCAGAGCGGCTTACAAATTGTTAATTAGACATTTCTCTGTCCTCAGGCTTACAATTAGAACCTCCATATACTAGTTTAGTATTCTACTAAAGTTCAAGTCCAATGACTATTTTTCTTTGAAGATTCACAGTCTGATCCAGAAGTTATCTTTAACATTACTGTTGATAACAGCATAATGAGCTAATTTGACTTCGATTTGACCCAGCCAGGTCATTCTTTTGTGTTTAGATGCACTGGAGGTAGCATAGACCAAAACACAGACCACTAGCTTTGGATGTGAATGATGTGAGTGCCAAATCGAGTTCTGTCATGAATCCTGGACATCACATGCTCTCAACTTCAGCCCTATTTATACAAAGGGTGTAGTAATAATCTGCTTCAGTGATCTTATGCAGCACTGCACCTCTAGGAAACCAGCTATATACTTTATTCATTTTTGTTTATGGAAACAGTAATTGCTTTGTTGTAGCCGATTTTAAGAAAAACTGAGACTAACTATGCACTGCTCATTTTCCACTATTAAACTGGCTAAATTTTAAATGTAAAAGGCTTTGCCAGACTTCATCCCTATAACCTGAAACCACTGTTCCTGTAAGCCCAGTTGTGCTCCACCAAGAAAATTTCAGGTAGACATCAGGTCCCAGAATTCCTTAACATGGTACATGCTTGTTGGGGCTTCTGGGAGATGTAGTCCAACAACATTTGGAGTTCACCACACTGAGAACCACTGCTCTAACCTCACATCTATGGACAGAGGAATGCTGGGGAATGCTCCCTACAATCAAACTTTACTCCCCCCTTGCTTCTGTCCTGAGACTCATAATTTAAAAAATTAATATTTAATGGGAGGGGGGGGGGGGGAACAAACATGCCTAGCAACAAAGACTCTCCCAAATCACCAGCCATAGACAGCAAATAGGAAAAGATCTTTATAGTCATACTTTAATTTAAATGGACAAAAAGTAAATGGACAAAAGTAAAAGTAAAAAGTAAAAAAGTAGATGGACAAAAGTAAAGCCCCATATAACAGGGGTTGAGACTCTGTGGCCCTGTAAATCAGTGATACTCAAAGTGGTAGTCCTCGGACCAGTGTCAGTCCCTGAGTTACCCCTGAAGGCTGCAAGTCCCTGGAGTTTCCAGAAAAGTAACAGTTGTAATCAATGGGTACAATGGGCACAAGGGTGGCAGTCTCTGGCACACTAAAAAAAAAATCCTTGCTAGTCTCTTATATCAGATAGCTTAAGAAGCACTGCTCTAGATGTATGGCACCTGGTCATCTGTGACCAGTATTGCCACTGATCAAAATGAAGTTGCAGTGTAATATCTGGAAGGCCACCAGTCCATCCTTGCTGTACAACTTTTTCCTGACTGTACCATCTTCAGAAGTAGTCACAGTCTACCAGTAACTTTACAATTTGCAGAAACTTTGCATAAACCTCATATTATACACTGACAGGGGGTGTTTAGTGTCATTTTAAAAACACAATTTGTTCTTAGAAAACAACAGGATTTGGTGTTCACAGTGTCGATCGACTAAAAATAAATGATCATCTTCATATTGGATTGGGTGAAAACCCAGGTAGGGTTTTGGATGGCTAGATTTTTGGAAGATATTTCATAACTATACTGATATTTAAAAGCACTGTCTCAATCTATATTAATATTCCCACCACCTGGAAGAAATCAACTTTTGCTGCACAATCACCTGGACATTAGACAACAAAGCTGTAGATATGAAAGACAAAAGAACCCCTGTTGTACCTGGTTAATTTTGTATACACCACAAGAACAGCACAAGGATGAGAAGCTCCCTTTTCTCCGTAGACTTTTCGGTAGAGTATTTGCAGAGCCACCCACATCCGATGCCATATTTTTGGTCTTCGCAATCCCTCAAGCCTTTGAGGAAACCACCTCAAAGTGGCATCCTAGATCGCCAAAGATTGTCCTCACCCCTTCTGCAACATGGTACGTGCATTGAGACAAGAGCTGCGAGCAAATCATCTCACACATTAGGGCAGATATGATTCACAAATAGAAAATACCGGTTTTTCATGGCTTGGCTTGCATAGCTGCCTTTGGGCGTGACTGAACTGAATGCAGGTGCATGCATTGGACTCTTTGGAAAAGAGAAACTGCCTTTAGCCACAAGGAGGGCTGCTCTTCTAACCTGTTCCATAAAAAAGACCTACTTAAGTGGGCACTTAAAGGCTTTACATTAATCAGTGATGCAAAATGGACCACCCCAAAATCAATGGGTTGGCCTCATCATAGGGCTTGTATCAATTTTTAGTACTACTACTACTACCACAATTTTCTCAGAAGTGGGAAAAATGATTATAATTTTCAGAATTCCTCCAGCTAGCATGCCACTAGCTGGAAGATCCTGGAAGTGTGGGCTCCAGCTTCCCGAACCCTCCAAACTATGTCAGTTGTAGCCCCAAGAGATCCATGCTCTGGTTCTTTGGAATCACATGGCCTGGAGCCAAACTATGCAACAGTGCCAAATCCAAGAATGCCACAGATAAAACATGTGAAAACAAGTTAAATCGAAGTAGCTCGGCTGTCTCTTGGCAATGCTATAGCTCTTTTCTACATTAAACAAAGGACTGGACTAAATGGCTGACAAGTCCCATTTCAACTTATGATTTTATGCCTGATCAGCCTCCCATAGATGTGTCCACACAAATAAGATCATTAATTGTATCTAGCAGAATTCATACTTATAGTCTCCAAGAGACACTTCAAAAACAAAACCTGAAAGCATTTTAATTACCTTTTCAACTATCAATGTTTAATTCACTTCAGTGGGGCATTATCGTGCCAACACTTTGCGCAACATTCCCTATAAAAGGACAGTAATGGTTTTTATACCTAAGAAGATTTCCTCTGTTCAAACTTCTTAGCTTTTTAAGGATCGTCATCATGGGACTGGGAGACATGAGTTTAAACAACAATGTAAGTCTGGTTTTATTTATTTATTTATATCCCGCTCTTTATGTTGTGGTGAAGCAGAAGCCATTTCACACTACACTGTTATAGCACTAATATCCCACTTGAACTGCCATGGCAAAGGCCTATCGAATATTGGGGTTTGCAATCTGGTGAAGCACTAAAACTTTCTGGCAGAGAATTCTAAGTACCTCCCCCCCAAACTGCAAATCCTAGCATTCCACAGAATGGAGCCATTGCAGTTAAAGTAGAATTATAGTGCTATAATTGTGCAGTGTTAAAGGGCCCTGGGATGTTTTATTTACTTATTTTTCTTCCCTGAATGTAAGAGATACATTCCTAAAAGAAAAAGAAAAACAATAACACACAACAATAAATTACACAAACATCAAGCAATATAAAGCACTTTTAAAAATGGAGGTAGTAGCAAATCAGTCCACAGCCTGGTAAAACAAACAGGCATAGGGATTTTTGTCAGATGGACCTTTAAAAATACAACAAATTTAAAAGCGTGTTCCAAGAGAAGGAAAGGGTTTTTTTTATTACAATTCCATAACCTCCAGCAGAAGATCAGTTCTGATTGATCCTCTGTCATCTTACTTTTTCAGCTGCTTTTAAATATGTTTTCTCTCTCTGCCACTTTCCACCTTCATCTTAGACTTATTTCACTTGTTGCAAACTGATTTCAATGTGCAAAAGTAGTTTGCACCTAATTAACTCATTGGTTGGGGAGAGGAGAACCAATAGAATCTTGCCCTTCCCAGTAGACTCTGGCAAAAGGAAACTGCTGTATCCCCTTACAGTTTGTGTGTTTTTACTCATTACTTTTGTCATCTTATCAATACTCTGATAGTTGCTTGGCTGCAGGTCCCCCAGTTTTCACCTGTGAAATTGTTGAAGGGTATGCAAGCCCCAAATCTCCCAGCCAGCACAGGAGCCACAGTCCCCAAAAGTAATATTCCCAAGATTAGTTCTAGATCCATACCAAGGAAGAGATCTCATTGCTCATGAGATGGACAAATTTGTTTTCATCTTCTCCACATGTACGTTTTGTTTTGTTTGAACCTCTTTCTACTGAAGTCATGAAACCGTTGGTAAATTCTGCTAAGTTCTTATCAAAAAAACTGAACATAATTGTCATCCATCTGCATTGACAAAATTCAACACACACAGCTACTCTAAGCTGGAAAGGAAACATGTTGCACTTGCCTACCTCACTGCCTTCATTCAGCTCCTGACTGCTCCGATTCTAAATTGCAGCAGGAGTTTTGATTTTATTTATTTGATGAAGTGTTTATTTATTGCCTTTTCATCTGTTAGAGTTAAGCAACACCATTGCAACACACAACAGATAAAAAGAGCAAAAAGCATTATTTAAAAACAGACCAAAATCATTATTGTAATAATAATAACGCATAAATTAAAACAGTAGCACAGGTAACCCTTGGCTTTAAGGACCAAAGGCCTTTGGCTGTGTGCCAGAAGCCCCAAAGGGATAAAATCACCAATTCCCCTTGGAAGGAAGTTTCACAATTACTATAGAGAGAGCCATGTCTCTTTTGCAACCAATGCCGGGCTTTTGGGAGGGATAGAATAGCAGTAGGGGAGGCTGGACCAGTAAGTGCATCCCATCTTCCCTAACCTCAATGCAATGATAAGCACTGGTGCTAAGAATATATAAAGAGGCCGTATGGTGCAGAAAGTTTTTTTTTAAGCAATTAGATCAACACTGTCATATTATAGTTAATGAAAGTCTTTGTCTTATGCTCTACTGCAATTGGTACAACATCATACAAACATAAAAGGAGCCAAAGATCTTCAGCTTAATTATATAGTCTGCATGCTATTAACATAATTTATGTTAACAGATTGGCATTGAAATACCCTCTCAAACAGCTGCAAAAATGAAGAATTGGTCCCAAGACAGCAATTTGCTTTCTGGCTACTAAGCCTTTCCAACATCTCCCTAAGGGGTACCTATGGTAGTATACTGCAGCCAAAATAACAAAACATCTTGTGGCACCATAAATACTAATAGATTTATTGTTGCATTCTCTACGGTTAATTAGAGCCCACTTCCTCAGAGATACCCATCCTCAAATCTCCTATTCAGAATCACGAGAGTTAACTACTCACTACCCACCAATGCCACTATCTTTCGTTGGTGGTGGGATTACATGCTCCTATGATGCAAAAGGTTATGCTGATGGCAACTGTGTGGCTGGTAGGGTCTGCCATGCCAGACAAGCTTTTGCTGAGGAGCCAGACTAAATGCACCAAACAGCTACTGGACAGCATCAGTAGTTGGAGGGTGACACTGGTAGAGGATCTCTCAGCAACCTCATAGATAACTCTTGTTAGTACTACACAGAAGGAGGCACAGTAAACCTCTTTTGAATGCCTTTATGTAGCTTGGGGAGGGGAGGACTCCTGCAAAAGTGGAAAAAACACAAATTTTAAAAAAACTCTTTTTAAAAAATCTACGAAAACACCTCTCTAGGAATCTCTAGGTCCTCCAGTGGTCAACTTCCAGTGAAGGTTTTCTAGAGAGAACATATTAATCAAATCCACAAAAGTCAAAACCACAAATGTGCAGGGCCAACTATAAAGTTTTTAGTAGCAACAGCTTCCAGTCTGACAATAAGTCACCACCAGTTCATAGCTTCTCGCCAAGAATTTCATCAATGTAGAAGTAAAAGGAGCAACATGTCTGCACAGGTACATAAATTACTCCTGGTAAGGAGTAATTGCTTGCTGGGATACAAAGGCCACAGGTGAATTGCCATACTAGCTAGGGGATTCTGGGAGGTGCAATTAAAATAAAATATTTTTTTAAAGCTCTAGTGCTGCCACAGAAAAAGCCCTCTCCAAGCCCATGTAACTTCCATCAGCAGGAAGGGAGACCAGAGATCTAACATCTAATAATTAAGAAATATCTAGGTTTGTGTGGGAGCAGATTCAAGCTTTGTTCCTCCGTCTCTTGCCACTTTTCCGGACACAAACAACCTTCCCTAGCAATGAGGACTGAATATCTACAACTGGGATGCCTGACAAGAAGAGGCCACACTGGCTGATGGGTTTGGGAAACTGTAGTCCAAAAAAGTAACATTACCTCTCTCTGCCTGTGTTTATCCATGGATTGCCATGTGCTTCTGATTTGAAAGCTTTTAAAAAATGTATAAAACAATGTTGAACAGCATGCACAATTCTAAATCCAATAAAATAACCAGAGTCGCTACTAAATATAGTTTTGATGACAGCTATTTCTCTATTACCACACTGCAGATGCTACCAAGGCCTAACACAGGCATTGTCTCATCACTAACCAACAGCTGTTAACACATGTCACCATTTTCTGTTCCCCCCTCCTGCAAAAAAATGGCACCGCACAATATATATATTTTTTAATTCCAAGTAGGGAAGCTCTTCTTCTGCCTAACTTTTAATGTGGCATGAATCCCCTTTCAGAAAAGCATGCACAGTAAAGTAAGCACATAAAGCGCAAGGATTAGAATGAAACATCTGTGTGTTATTTAAAAGGGTTCTTTTAAAAAAGCAGAAATGGAGGGATTTGCTCAAATATGCAGAGCTGCTTCTAGCATGTATTTTAAGGCTTTACAGTAAGTTGCAATTGTCAAATAACTGCACTTACCCTTTCTTTATCACAATCAGATGCTTAAGAGGGTTTTTTACATTTAAAAGACAGCTTTTCTGTACCCCAAAGCTAAACAATCTTTTCTTTTCGCATGACCAACTCAGTGTTACTTAAATAAACCAGTTAATGACATTAAGACAGTTACTTATTTAATCTTTTTCAAAAAGCAAAGCTTATGCTAACTAATTTTAATCACAGTCAAATATTTGTTCCTTCTCTGAGTAATTTATTTTTAATTGCAACAGATGGATCTATTATATTAGGCAACATTAAAAATAGCATTATGTATAGAATATAATAGAAGGATATTACTGGCAGTCCTCTGTGAGAAGATTTAAATGTAAAGCACACAACTTGTTGGATATAACCTTGAGATGGAAGATTCCTCTGGTAACTTCCTGATAATGAGGACACAAAATACAGTAAAACATACATTTTGGAAAGGGATAAACAAGTGGGTATAGAGACCAAATCATAAAAAGCATCATTACGGCTCCTTGAATAGAAACAATAACACTACTGCTAAGGTACCTTGTACTCATGTTCACTAAATCCAAGAGCCAGCATGGCATAAAGCAGGAACATGGGAGCTTTTTCAACACAATGGTTACATTTGTTTGTGGTTAGCATTTGGAAGATGCATGACAGCAGTGGCCAAAGCAAAAATTGGGTAGGTCCACCATCTCCCCTATTCTCTCCTCATGCACACCACACATACACACACTTATCACACAAACTTATACATATACACACTTAAAACACAAACACATAACATAGGCATCCACACACCCATTCACTTATCCATACACAAACATCTACAGAGTTTAATTCTCCAGAAGCAAACAGCTAGCAAAGCAGGCAGAGTATGCATACTGCTTCACCAGCACAATCAACTACAGTACATAACCTGGCAGTACATAATCCTGTCCCTGCTTTGCCAGTCTGTCTTGGCTAGAGGAGCGCTTTGATTTGTGGCATTGGAATGGCCCGAAAAGCTACACTTAGCCTCCTAGATAGAGTCCCCCCACATCCCTACTCTAGACATTAGAGTATTACCTGAGATTAGGGAACCTTGAGTTCAAATTGTCACTCCACACAAAGCTCACAAGGTAAACCTCCTACTATCTCTCTGCATGACCTGCTTCACTGGCTTGTTGAAGTGGGAGAGTCTGAAAAAAGTTTATCAAACTGGGTGTTCTATATATGGAACTGGTAGTAATTTCAGTTCAGTTCAAGAGTAGTAGTTGCAGAAAGAAAGGGAGAACAGTATTCTCTCCCACCACCACCACCACTCCACATTTCAAACTGTACCAGATAATTCTTCATGAGTCCTAATCTCTCTAGCCAAGTCAACAGTTAATTGAACCAAGCAGCCATATTTATAGGCGCTTTACAGACCACCCAAAAGGGCGGTCTGCCGGCGCCGGTGTTTGCTGAGCCAGGGAATCGCAGCGGACAAACTGCGCGATTCCTTGGTGCAGCAAAAAGAACCTGCAAAAGCAGGTTCTTTTTGTGGCGCAGTGATTATGCCACAGGGTGTCAATGGCACACTTGCAGCGTCATTTCCGTGCCGCGACGTGAGGATGCTAAGCGTCCGCTACGTCAAAATGGCGGCGCCCATGAAGAAAGGGCGCTGCCATTTTGTACGTGCTTGGCACGTACTAGGGTTAGGGTGTCCAGAAAGGACGTCCTTTTGTAACCCTAGTACATGCCGAGCATGTACTACTGGCGTGTGTGGAATGCACCATAAACAACTAACTCTCAACTTGACAGATTTAAAAACATCAAATTTCCAGAGTGGCTTAATCTAAGATGTTTTTATGACCTCAGTGAGAATTCCAAGGTATGCCCAGTCCACGGAAGGGTATGTGGGTGAATGAAGAGGAGTATCCCACAGTGTCCCAATGCTCAGAAAACGTATTCTCATAAGGTGGGGCATTTTGAGTAACTACCAGCCTTTATGTTTGCAAAAAAAAAAAAAAAAAAAAAAATGTGACCCACACAAATGCAATATACTTGTTAGGGCAAACATTGTCCCACCCATCTCTCCCTCTACCCAGTAAAAACAAAACAAAAGCCATACAAGGCAGGTGGCTAAAACTTGGTAACATTCTTCACAAGTGACTGTGTCTGTTGGTCTTGTTCTATGTGATTTTCGCAACAAAACATGGCACTGGGGGGTTAAAATGTCACATCTATCTGGACAATAGTCAAATGGGCCAGTGTCCTAGATGCACACTGCAATAAAGGCACTGAAGAAAAAAATCTCCAAAGGGGAGTCCCCCTCCCCCCGTTTAACAATACTGTAGTTATTGATACAAGAATGCCCAACCATGGTCCATCCAGATTGATTGAAAAGTCCCAGACTTTTTTCCTGTTATTTCCAATTTTATATTGGATTAAAAAACACTGACCTGGAGAATACGTATAAGAAAGTCTCTGTATTGAGAAATTACAGCAAATATTATGGGATAAACAAAATGGATCTCCAAAATAAAATCAGAAAGAACCGGAACAAAATCTGGGACTTTCTGGTCTTTTTAGTCAATCTGGATAAGCCCAACCCTGAAACAAAATATCCACATCTGTAGTCTTCCCACTTGCCAATTTCAGGGCAAGACTTTCACAAACAGAACAGGTTACTCCCACACAAGGAAGCAATGCTCCTATTGAAAAGATTAGAAAAGATACAAGTGCAGCAAAAACTTGCTGTTCTATCATTAAACTATATATGCACATAGACCTGACTGACACAACAAGGTGCGTCACTTATACATCACCTTCTCAAAAAAGAGGAGTGGTATGCATTAAAAGTCACCATGGTATAGTGGTTTGAGATTCAGATTAGGATTCTGGAGACCAAGGTTCAATTCCCTGCTCAAGCATAAAAATCATTGGGTGACCTTGGGCAAGTCACACTCTCATACTCAAAATATGGCAATAGCAAACTCTTTCTGAAGAAACTTGCCAAGAAAACCCTATGATAGGTTTGCCTTAGGATCACCATAAATCAAAAATGAGCTTGAAGCACATGACAACTACAATGCCTGAGCAGAATATTACCTTTTTTGGACTAGACTTCCCACAATCCCCAAGTTGGCATGGGGGTTGTAGTCCAAAAGTAACTTTTCCAAGCATCAGCTGAATAGAAATGCAAAACATCTCATCATAACTGTGAAAGCTGACCCATGTGCTTGCTTGTATGTATCTTCAAGTCACCTGTCAGTTTATGGTGAATTCCACAGGATTTTCACCTAAGGTGGTTTTGCCAGTCCCTTTTGTTGAAATAGTACCCGGTCTTTGTTGGAGGCCTCCTATTCAAGTGCAGTGGGAGCTCGATATCCTCTGCTTAGTTCCTGTAAATTCATACCCATGACCTCCTTAATAGGTCCATCCATAGCATGTGGCCTTGCTCTCTTTCTGCTTCCCTTCACCTTTCCTAGCATTATTTTTTTCCCCAAGGAGTCATGCTTTCTCATGATGTGGCCAAAGTGTGACAGCCTAAGTCTCTTCGAACATCTGGGACAAATTTGTTGGAGGTCCCTAGGTCACATTTTGTGAGGACCTCACAGAGGGCTTTTGCCATCGCTGCCGCTTCTCTTTGGAATAAGCTCCCTGTAGAGCTCCGCTCCGCCGCTTTATTAGCTTCTTTTAAGAAAAATTTAAAAACGCATTTATTTCGGTTGGCCTTCCCACCTTAGTTAATTGGTCTTTTCTCCGCCCCTTGTCTTTTTTCTTTTTGCCCCGAACCATCGTAAATTGATTTTTCCCTTTTCTTGCCCTTGACATGTGTATTTTACTGATTCCTGTTCCCATTCCTTGTAGCAATGTTTTTAACCCTATATTGTAACTGTTTTATTTTGTATTGTAATGTTTTTAACCTTTGTAAGCCGCCTTGATCATCTCCATGGAAAGGCGGGGTAAAAATAAAAATTATTATTATTATTATAAGTTTTGTTATCGTGGTTCCAGGGAGAACTCTGGATTGATCTGTTCTAGGACCCTAGGCAAGCTTAGTCTCCTGTTATTCTGATCTCCTGGTTGATGCACTCCCTTTCTGTTATTATGTATCTTTAACAAAAGGGACTGGATGAGTCTTTGAATACAGAGACATTTTGAATTTGAATACTGTTCTCTGAAATCCTGTTCAGTTAAAAGACTGTATTCTGTATAAAAGGACACAGTAGACTGTAAAGTGGGTTCAACAGGAAACCCAAAACAGTCTATCATAAGCTTTGCTTGACTTTGGCGGGTTACATACCGCCATTTGGGACGTCCCCAGGACGTCCCAGTTTAAAAAAGGGGCATCTCTTCTAGATGCTCTACTCCTGTTACGGACTCTGTCCGTAACGAATGGCGGCGGCCATTCCACACGGCCACCGCCATCTTGACGTAGTGGACGCTGTGCGTCCGCACGTCGCACACGCTTATGACATTGCGAGGGCGCCATTGGCCCCTCACGACGTCATAAGTGCACCACAGGAAGAAGCTCCATTTTGGAGCTTCTTTTCTGCTCTGCGAGGGAGTCACGCGGTTTGGCTGCTGCGGCTCCCTCACGGAGCAAACAGCAGTGCTGGCAGACCGCCGCAAAGCAGCGGTCTGTAAAGCACCTTTGATTTCCCAAAGATCTCTTCCATATCTTGTCTTGCATCATCAAGATCTTAACCATATACTCTTAAGTGTATTTCAGAGTATTGAAGGACATCTTCAAAGGCATGCTGTTCTCCTTCCTTATGGCTCTTTGTGTCTAAAATGGAGCAGGTAGCCCTTCAAACAGAGGACTGCCCTCTGTAATTCATGACATGCCACCAGGACAAAAAGCCTGGATCTGTAGAGAAGGGGTAGTGCAGGATCCATAGTGGTAGATTTTCAGCCTTAGGACTGGAGGAATCAAGAATAAAATGGGGTTTTACAAATTGCTGTGAAATTGGATTGTAAATGAAAAGGGCTGAACCAAAGAAAGACCACACACAAATTGCAAACAGGACCTCTCCTGGGGTGCAAATAAACACAGCTAGTCCTACCCCTCAGCCACATCAAAGCATATAACTCCTTTTTGTTTAGTGTATCAAGACGCAAAAACTCCCAGTCACATTTTTTTTTTACTAAATTGGTGCAATTCAATGAGGAAGTGCAGACTGAGTTAGGAGTCAGGAGGATGTATATTACAAAACACTGGCAGCAGTCACAGGCAATGACCCTCCCGCTGCCACCGCCAAATCTGTTGTGCTATTTCAGCAAGTGTATTCACCAAAAAAAAAGGAAACAGAAAATGCTTTTAACAAGAGATTTGCCTCGACTGTTTACTTTTGCTCTCCTAAACAGATCTCTGAATAGAAGGTTTAAAACTTGAGGATTAAAATGAGATGGAACTAACTGACCAGGTGCAACTCTGCCAGCTTTTGTCCAGTAAGACCTATGAATAAAAAAATGCTTTAACACACTTCTGATCAGACAATTACATGCAACACTGTTTACACTGCTAATAGCCAAAGCAAACGTGCCGTCCATTACTAAAATTCTCCACTCTAAGCCCAGTGGAATTCCTCATTGCACCAATACAACAAAACAAATGTAATGGCTGTGAAGTTGAAGAAGTGCAAAGAGGGTTCTCTTCTGCTGTAGTATCTTGCAGGTGCAGACGTGATTATTTTAGGAGGAGTTGTCTGTTTTAAAGAACATCTTATTTATGGGCTTCTCTCTTCAAACATTCCTATTAACAAAGATTACAGTCCAGTGCACAATGTATGTGAGATCAAAGCCAGTTTACATCTTTGTTACTTTTCAGATGAAGGCTGCTTTCTGCTGGATTTACCCAGATAATTTTGTAAGGCAGTATTTGTCAGTTTTCCTGATTACCACCCCCCTCCCCAGGAACCTTGTTCAGACTGGTTTGTCTTCAAAGGAGTCAGTTCTTCCATTCCTCTATCTGGGGAACATTTTCAGTTTTTACAGACCAGTGAAGTCTAGAATAGTGTCTTACCATTGGCCATGCTGGGTAGGACTCCTAGGAGTTGCAGTCCAGATTATCTGTAAGGCCAAAGGTTCCCCACCCCAGCCTAATACATGCTCTCAAACATGCTCCTGTTGCCAGAAGAGATTGTAATCATGGTCAAACCATCTCACTGAACATCTCCAGTACATCTGAGGAGCTGAAGGAAAGCCAGGATGCTACTAAATAAATACCCATTCATTTATTCCATTTTTAAAAGGTGAAACTACTTGTTTTTTGATTGAAGGTCTAACATTTTAAATTGATAATATCCTCCAAATGCTGCCAACCCATATTATAGACAGGCCCAGGAGAGTCTTAGTCGAGTATTTAGAAGAAGATTGGTGGTGTTATCTGGAACTCTTTCACATCTTTATCAATTGACACTAATGAGAGGGAGCTAATGTACAATACAAACTTATCAGCAGGTACTATGTTACATTCACAAAGCTTCACCTAATACATCTAAACCATTATTTCTTGGAAGGGGGATAATGTTGGCTCACACTTTCATCTTTGGGAATATTCAGCAATTATGGGGTTTCAGGTATGATTGCCTGGATTTTCTCCACATCACACAGAGCATTGATTTAAGAACATAAGACAAGCCCTGCTGGAGCAGACCAAGAGTTTATCTAGTTCAACTTTCTGTCCCTACAGTGGTTAATCAGATAATCACGAGAAGCCCAAAAGCAAGATAAAAGTGTGGTTTTCAGTTTAATGACCCTGTATTCCTTTATAAAGATCCCCTTAAACAATGCCATGTATCCCATATAATTGGAAGTCTTCAAAGGATCTGTCTACAGAGCAACAGACTGATAAAAAAAGAAAAACCTGGAAAAATAGGAATAAGGACAGCCAGCATATGATGTAGTGGTTTGAATGCTGGACTAGGAATCAAAGAAACTAGGGTTGAAATCCTTGCTCATCCATGGAAACTGACTGTGACCATGAACAAGTTACATTCTCAGTCACAGAGAATGGCAATGCCAATGGAGGAAAACTCTGTGATAGGATCACTTTAGAGTCACTGTTGGGAGTTACCTGAAGGCATACAACAACAAAAGAATATGGACAAACTCAGTAAGTGAAGCATGAAAGAAGTTCTAATTATCATTAGGTATTATTAGACCATAGTTTATGCTTAATGCCAGTATCAAGAACAGAAACCATTTTTTTCTGACTAAACTCCCTTTCTCAACTGTCCCTCCGACACATACATACATACACACAAACACACACACACACACACACACACATCTCTATCTCTTGTACAAGCACCTATCTCTCATACAAGCAATGGAACATATATCCCATTTTCCATAACACAGTAATCCTCTTCTTAGCCCTCCTGTCCTAGGTGATCTTAGGCTCATTATCTCTGATATACTGAGGCCCAGCTAAAAATCATAGGGCACTTCAGAAGTTGTGGGACTGCAACTTTTGTGGGATTGCAGTTCTTAGCATTCCTCTCCACTGGCCATATTAACTAGGGCTCTTGGGACTTGTAGTCCAATATCATTTGGGCAGCTGCATGATTTCTACCCCATTTTCAAGGAATATAATCAAACAATTCCTTTATTTCTTTATTAATCTTGTTGTATTATATGTGTTCTTTATATTTTTAAATTTATTTCAAAATAAAACAAAATTTTAGAAGCAAATTGCTTAAAATTATTGGTTCATGTGGCCCTGCATTGACCCACCAGAGTCCCCAGTGAAGATCTTGAACATTACCTATTGCCTGGAAAATGCCAATAGTTGCATGTGGTCCGTTTAGCAAAGAATAAACTGTGCCTGCTGCAGAGCTGTGGTCCCTCCTCAGAGCTATAAACAACTGAGCCTGGGGTCTACTACATGGATTGCATAAACTGAATTATGGTTCCTTCACCAAACCATAGTCATAGGCATTAAAGAATAAAACTCACAGTAATAGTGATATGATTCAGAAGTGTGGGTCTCTAAAAATGATCCAGAGCCAGTGTCAGCTTGGCCATGACATTCCCAAGTAAGTTGATCAGTATGAGTCATACAAAAAGTAGAATTCTGTACTGGTGGAATATCACAGAGAATTTGAAAATGAAGTCAGTATCAGAATTGATAGGACCAGCAACCAGATCTCTCTCTCTCTCTCTCTCTCTCTCTGTGTGTGTGTGTGTGTGAGAGAGAGAGAGAGAGAGAGAGAGAGAGAGAGAGAGAGAATAGTATTTCTTGATAACAATGGTGTATTTAAAGCATCATGGTTTCCCTTCCTCCCCGTGAGAACTCACCCAACATGTTGAAGACTGGCCAGCTGGCTCACAAGCAGACCAAATTAGCTACATCCATTCTCCTTGTCTCTTCTCTTGCACCTGAATCCCCTTTTCCCTTCAGTGAACATGCCCAGATTAGCTCTTGGCAGTAATTCTACATTTTCTTATCCCAAGCCTGCTAAAGAACATGCCTTAGCCAACAGTTCAAGAAAACCAATCCACAAGAGTAGCTGTTGACATGGGAAGCAACAAGAACATAGCTCAGCCATTCAGCCCAGTTATAAAGTAAAAGATGGAAACATGACTGGGGCATACCCTCTGCAGAAATAAGAGAATGATTGCATAATATTTTTAAACAATCTAATATCTGTCTTCAGAAAGCAATTTCCATCTAGAAGCAATCAACAATGTGCTTTCGGGCATACTAGAGGAAAGTTTGGAAACAGCTTCTTATTCAGAATAAGACTGTAATGCAAGATTTGGGGAATAGGATGTCTCTGTCAATAAAGATCCCATGAATGCAAGCTGTACCTGAAATGGTAGGAGACCAGGCACTAAGAACTCTGGGAAATGTTTCTGAGGTGTACATATGGACATTAGTCACCTTGGGTACCTGGATCTTTACAAGGGTTCTTCTGAGACTTCAGCAATGTTCTAGGCGCAAATGAGTCCTGGAACATGTAGTATCTAGGTGCTGTGCAGAAACTACACTTCCCTGGGGTCATGGCATCAGAATTATTCACTATGGACTTAGGCGGGTTACAGACGGGCAAAAAGGGGTGTGTTCATGACGTCATGAAGGTAGAGCCTTCAGCCGGCCCTTACCAGAATGCCGCCATGAACACGCCGCCCGCACGCCCCAAGCAGGAAGAAGCGGCATTAAAAAGGTGCTGCTTTTCCCCGCTTCTTTTCTGTAAGCTGCTGCACCGGTACGCCAGAATTGCTACGCCGCTAATTTAAGTTGCCCATTTAAAAGCTCCGTGTCTGCTGCGTCGCATAATGAGTCGGGGTCCTGGATCATGCGCAGTTTGCAGTCAGGCTTTAATTGCAGCGTCAGCTGCCATGCAGGTGTGGAAGCTGCAGCACAGCTGCAGCGCATTTTAAGACTCGTAACCCTAATCCTAACCCTAACCCTAGAGTTGCATGTACTTTAAATATTTACATATGTACAAGGGAGGTGATGGGGGATGGCAGGGGGACAGTGGTGGCAGCGGTGACAGCTGTGGCTGTGCATTGCAGATTCAGCAAGAGCACGGGGACCAAAGGAGAGGAGGCATCCATGATGCTGGTGACATTGGCAACGTGCAAGCGGACAAAGATGCCAACACCAGCTGATCACCAGCTGGCAGGAGACCACCTTTGTTCTTGGCCAGGGCGGGGGAAAAAGTTTAAAGGGGCTTGGGTACTTTAAATGTGCACATATGCTTTCTGTCGCCGGTGCTGAGCGCCGCAGCTGCGCAGCCGGCAAAAGAAAAAAAAAAGCCCCGTTTTTGGCCGCCCGTGCAGAAGCTGCCTCTCTCTTTGCGGCGTCCTCCGAGGCGGCGGTATGGAAACTGCGGGTCAGAAACGGCCCCAGGTGAGGCGTCTTCATTGCCCCCCATGTGGAAGCCCCATACACCTGAGCCACACCCCCGGGGCGGGCGGTCTGGAGGCTCCGTATTCAGCAGAATACACCTCCAAGACGTCTTCCCCTGCCCGTCTGTATCCCGCCCTAAAGATGTAAGGGAGAGAAGAACCACTTTTATTTTAATTTTGAGCTGGGGAAGAACTTTTCACCATGCAGACAACCCAGATTGTATTCTGTAGTGCAGCTGGAGAAGATTTACTCTAAACCAGATTAACTACAAATGGCATCATCAGCATCCACTGGCATCATGTGTGTGTGGGGGGGTACGGCCTGCACTGGGTGACACCCCAAAAGAGGGGTGACACCCAGCATCAGGCACTCCTCCCACTGTGCCCCTCCTTGCTTAGCTGTGCCATGGTGAAGGAGAGGGCTTCGTGCACCTCTCCCAATTTTCCCACGATGGTAGAAGCCTCAAGGAGGCCTCCACCACCATGGTGAAGTAGAGAGCGAAGCATAACCTTTTGCAGCTGCCACCCACCCTCCAGCAGCTCCCCTGCAGCAGGTGACACCAGACATGAAGATGCCACTGTCAACATCAGCATATCTTCTGGGCTGCACCCCTTTTCCAAACTTTAGCTTGAACAAGACATGGAATCCACAGCAGGCTACGTAGATAGCAGAAGGCTCATTTCTCAGTTCTGTCCACTTGAGTTTAAAGAGAAGAAAATTAAATTAGCTTCAGTCCACAAGATTGCTAAGAAAGCAAAATAGGACCCTGCCTTTGATCCTGCTGGGGTGATACCACACCCCAAATTGTCCATGATTGATCTGCTTTAGGGTTGCCCATGTCACTATTCATTCTTGATGGGACAGTAGAATTTCATTTGCAACATCCTTGGTCTGGTGATAAAATACACCACTGGTTATCCTTGGTGGCACAGCCAAGATTCTACAATGTCCTTCAGTGTGTTTCTGGGCATGTATTTTTGGCTCCAGTAACAACACTTTTCCACCACACCTCCCATCCAGTAGTTAAAAGATTAATTGATTCAGAACACCAAAGATTTATTCTTGTTGCAATCAAATGCCATTTTCTACATATGGTTACCAGCTATAAATTTATTCACACAATATTAACACTCACTCACTCTTTTCTCCATATCCCCTCCACTCTTCCACTTCATCAAGCATAATCAGCATAATTAATGCAAATCTGCTAGTTTATTTGACACATTGTTCAATGTGACATATTTTAATATTAAACACAGAAGGCATGCATCCTTTCTCTAACTGAGAACAACAACAAAAATCCAGGCTTAGAATTAAGTCTATAAATTCCCATTAGCAATAAATACTAGCAGTTTGTACTGTAATGCAGAGTAAAATAGATTTTCAATGCAGTAAGCAAACAATAATAATAATACATCTTTCCATTTGTTTCTATTTATTTTGTTAGCATTTTATACCACTCTGTTTGTGTCCACCTATATTATAAAGAAAGTGATAAAAATTCTTTAATCCTTACAAGTTTCTTGTTTTGTTTATTTTTCCTGGAAATAAACAAGGTGTTTCAAATATTCTCGTGGTGCTCTCCCCTGCATTTATTTCACAGGTCTCTTTCAATTGACTCAGTGACCTTTCATGCTTTGAATAACTATATCACGACACTGATTCAAACCTCACCTCTGACTCTCTAAACAACCTCCTCTTTGGATTGTAAGAGCTAGTGCAGACTTTGTTCACAGTATCACAGTTGCCAAAATTAGAGATCCTTCTTTTGCCTATAAAAGGAACTTGTTGATGTATGGGAAACACTTACTGCTATTCTTCCCCTCCTAAACTTTTCCATCTTTGTACTGGAACTGAAGTCCGAGCAGGGCATATACAATGCAAACTTGTGATTCACAAAATTCTTTGATATTATTTTTTATCAGAATAGCAACTTTGTTATAAAAACCACTGATACTTGCACATATCTTTTAAAAAATAATACACTTGTGATTCTGACTGTGAAAGAAAATACTCCGAACAAGAGAAGTTCTCTTAGTAAAAATACTAATATCTTTTTTAATCTCTCCTCCAACGCTACGCTCGAACAAAGCATGAGTCAGATAATAAGCCTTCCTCCCCATTAATGTTATCATTCAAAATTTGCTGATCATTCAAATTAGGAGCTAGGGTGGGGAAGCAGGGGAGGAGAAAGAGGAGGAAAAAAACAAGCAAGAAAAGAATGTACGCATGCCATTTCAAAGAGCCCAGATCACTGATTCACTTCTTACTCTCAAGAAAACAATGCAATGTAAATTTCAACACCTCCCCCCAATTACAGTACAGACAAGGCAAGGTGAAAAAGAAACTTCTGTTTACCTAATTGCAGGATACCAGAGGTAAGTCAGGAGGCAAGCTTAAAGAATGTTCCACCAAAGTCTTTAGTGTAAAACAAAATTGTTTTACAATCCAGGCAGGTAAAACTCTTTCCATGCCTCTACTGCACCTTCTGAAGCCCACTTTTCAAAGGACGCATCCCCACTTGCATAAAAGCCACGTCTAGCTTATGGAACTTTGAACGGCTAGAAGTTACATTCACTGTCTGAACATGCTTCCCTGAGCATGACATCATCCATCTCCATAGCTACTTTAACCCCACCTGCCGACACCAGTGGGGTAACCTGTCAGCTTCAGACAACACCATACATTTTAAGCATTTGTTCTGAGTAAATGTTTAACACTCCTGTTTCTAGGCATGCCGACCTCCCTCAAGTTAAACTCACCATTAAAAACAGAATGCACATTTATTTGCTTTGGAAGACAAGCCAGCTCAGGAACTGTATATGGTCATTTCCTTTAAACATTCTGCTAAGGAACATATTGTAACTACCTTTTCTCTGCTCTACAGTGGAAAACGAATAAGTTACATGGAGTTTGCAAACACACCCACACATACACCAAAAAAAAAAAGCCTAGTGATTAGGAAGTTTTAATATTTCAGCTTCAGCCAGTTCATTGTTTTCCTGTGCAAGGATTTTTTATCTCTCTTTTTTAAAGCAAACCCATAATCCCCTTTGGGTAGCACAACCTGTAAAACTGGTTTCTCCTTGAAGCTTTCTCCCCATTTTAGTTGGAAGGAATTCAGCTCTTTTTAACAGCTTTTCACTGCAAGCATTATTTCCATTTTGCAGAGCCTTTTCTTTGCCTTGAATATTTTTCCTTCTGTACTTCTTCTCCTGCTAACTGCCGTTGGTGCCAAAAAAAAAAAAAAAAAAAAAAGACAGCAAAGTAATAGATCCATAACCTGGAGAAGTTACCTTTATAAAGTAATTAATTAGCATTACATGGAGGACAGGGAGTCTTGAAATGTCTCATCCATGGCATACTCATGAGTCAGGATCGACCTGAAGGTGGTTAACAACAAGAAGCCAAAGCAAAAATAGTGAGTTGCCATTGCAGTCCCACTTTTTAAAAGTAACTGTTTCCTTGACATCCAAAAATATCAAAAAGAGTTATTTTTAGTTAGTGTTACACAATGGCCAGTGTAACAATACACACACCAATAGTCACAGCAAACACACACCTGTAATTATAAAAGTACAAACACACTTATACCAGTAAAGTCAAGGTACTGACACAATCAAAATATAACTTTTCACACACACAAAGCTCTAGTTTTTCATACACACACAAAAAAGAAGAACCTATTAACAGTAACTCATTATCTGTCCTTATTTCAAAAGTCTGGGCAGAACAGTATAATGCTGTGGACCTACCTCAAGCCAGAGAACTTGGCAACTCCCTGCAAAGCTTCAGGGACTTTCTTCGGGAATTCCAACCTCTCTTTTTTTATGCGTCCCTTCCAGTAAACAGTGGTTCTCATTTGTGCTTCAGTATTATAAACGTTCAAAGTTTCCAAGCATGCTGAAAGTTAAGGTTTCCCCTCTTCCAAGGGAAGGGAGAAAAACAGCCAAAAAATCACCTTGTGATATTCCACTCAAGCAACACAACTTCTGGAGTTGTGATAGTTTTCCTGTTATCCCTTTTAGAAAGATCTGACAGATCCTTCCCCAGGTTTGTGGAGGATAGTTTTGCAATAAGAGCCACACCTGCCCAGCCTATTGTTTGTATCATAATAGTGCCTAGAGGCTGATGTTTAGATAAGGGTTCCTCTACCGGATACTGACTATAAATGCCTATTAGAAATGCTTTTTCTTCCTTAGTGAGTTAAAGCCTTACATGTAAAGGTCAATACAGATTTTCATTATCACCCAAGTGCTGTAGTGAAACCAGCCCAACACAGTGTTGAAAACACTGGGAATTTTCAAGTAGGGATGACCTCCCCCTCCAGACTTCAGTACTTCAGACTACAGTACAGCAAGTCATCCATATCCATGGATTCAAGCATCCACGGCTTTAAAATATTTTTTAAAATATATAAATTCCAAAAAGCAAATCTTGATTTTGCCATTTTATATAAGGAGCACCATGTTACTATGCCACTGTATTTAATCAGACTTGAGCATCTATGGATTTTTGTATCGATGGTAGGTCATAGAACCAAACCCCAATGGATACTAAGGGCCACCATACTTTATTTCAAGTTCTTCCAGTTGTCAGACAAACTATTTTGGAGTGGTGTTGTCTTGAAAGTGCAATTAAGAACCGTTACATTTACAAAAGAACTGTTCCTGGTGGAGACAAAAATTGTTAGAACTGATTTGCTAACTTTTGAACTCTCCTCGGAGGTATGGCTATGTGTACTATCACAATAAGCAGCAGCATTTATCCAAAAGCCACTATACCACTGTGAGCGTTGCACAGGTTCTGTGGATTCCTTTCTAAAAGCACCTCACTCAAATAAAGTCCACATGACTGCTTATAAAAATTGAAGAAACTTCAGGAGTAGCCTGTCGGTGTATTTTCAGTTTCTCAGGATCATGGCCAAAACTCTTTAATAGGCTACAGGTGTAAAGAAAGATGAAAAATATGGGAAGATCTAGCTGTAATTCCTTCAGGCAGCTTCCCAGAGGGATCACAATAGATATGATTATATCCCAATACAGCATTCAGAAGAAAAAAAGGGCGAGGTCCTGGACAAGTTTCTTAAGGACAACCCACACACAAAGGCTACAAAGATACAAGACACATCAGAATGAGTCACTGGGAATCTTACGATCATAAAGCTGATCTTCAGCAGTGATTCCAAACAAAAAATCTAGTGTTTTCTAGAATCTGCTTGCAAATATCCAAACCCATCCTTTCCTCCTTTTCATTACTTCATAAGATTTAGTATTTTGAGATGCTGTTTTCAGGACTGAGATACTTATTGCACAAGGCCATAAAGCACAATAGCACTGGGATAATTTCACTTGGCATCTCTCACATGACACCTCAGCTCTTCCAAGGTTGCAGTATGAGAGATCATTTGAAAAGCATTTTTTTAAAAACAAAAAAAAAAAATCTATTAATGACCACCTTTCTCACTTTTGTTGTGTTATATGAAGTGTTGTGCAAAAGTCTAACTGTGCTTTTATGCTGAGTTTGGGGACGGTCTAATGGACATGCTTTGGGTTGGGGAAACATAACAATAAAGCCAAAGATGAGTGGCTTTCAGCCCTCCAACACAGTTCTCATCTTTTGTGTATATGTTTTTGCGTGTTCACATATGTGCCATGTCTTTGTCTGCAACAGACAGTTCTCTCTGCTCCCACCTAAAAGGAGACACTAGTCCTTTGCAAGCTTCCTCAGTCAACATGCATGCAAATGTCCCCACCACCACCGCCACATTCACTGCTTTGGGGAAGCTCTGGTGACTAGGTTGTGGGGTGAACAATACTGTAACTACATGGTGTCTTATATGTGTGTGTGTGTGTGGGGGAGAATCTGTGTATATGTGTGTGCCTAACAATGAAACAGGGTGGGCAGGTGTGTGCAGTGATGCTTTAGTGCAAACAGCCACTTTCATCATGAAATGGTTCTCAGGATGTGCAACAACAGAGTTTCACTGAAAAACACAATAATACAAGGAGAAAACCTTTTGTTATAAGGCCCTGAATCACCACAGCAGATTTTTAAAAACACTACCTATTTTGTTCCAATCTTATGACAAAACTAAACATTGTGAGACAACTGTCCATGTGTCTGCCTCCCTCCATCAGGCAGTGGGCAAGGTTTCATTTTATGT
Organism: Sceloporus undulatus; assembly: GCF_019175285.1. Classification (NCBI taxonomy): domain Eukaryota; kingdom Metazoa; phylum Chordata; class Lepidosauria; order Squamata; family Phrynosomatidae; genus Sceloporus; species Sceloporus undulatus. Next base: position 23,649,274 of record NC_056527.1, read on the forward strand.
ACAGAATCTGTTTTATGTGCAAAATCCAACTGGACTGGCTGCTAAAACTTATTTTAATACTGGAAGTAGTTTGGGGGCTGTTTCAAAATAGGTTGTGTGGAATCAACAGTTTTCTCCTTCAGTGGAGGGGAATAATTACAGGGGCTCACAAAGAACTTCTAGGGGCAGGTTCCCCACAGCATCTCTCAATCTGGAGAGGAATTACTTATTATATATACTCATGGAACCATCTTCTAATGAAAGGCAAGAGTGTAATCTCTCCTGGAAGCACTGCCCCCCCCCCCCCCCCCCCCCCCGATCCATCCAGCCTTTAGGGTGAGCACAGACAGTTATGTCTGCTGGAATTTTTTAAGTTGTTTGGCATTGCTCTCCTTACTTCATCCTTTAGATCCTTTGTTACATGCCCCTATGTTTTACCCCTGACTTATCCATGAGTCATATCAAAATTCATAATTTTGGTCCCCAAACCTACCCTCAATTTATATATGAGGTTTACTTATAGTTGAGTAAATGCAGTATGTGAAAATCAACTTCTTGGGGAGGTGAAGAAAACCCAACCCATAATTCTTCAGAATTTAAGCTGTTTCCCACCCAAATCAACTGTTCTGGATAACCAGAAATGGGCTAGGAGTATGGGAAAGGAGGGTTCAGTATGGCTCCCACTACGTACAGGACAGACTGTAGGCATATTTCTTGAAGTGTGGAAAATATTATTGTTGCTTATAATGCTGTACAGTCAATCTCTCTCTCTCACACACACATATAGCAAGTAAGTGTGGTGTAGTGGTTTGGGTGTTGGATTACAATTTTGGAGACCAGGGTTCGATTCTCAGCTTGGCCATGAAACTCACTGGGAGACCTTGGGTAGGTCACACTCTCTCAGCCTCAGGGGAAGGCAATGGCAAACCTCCTCTGAAATAATCTTGTCAAGCAATCCCCATGATAGGTTTGTCTGAGGGTTTTCAGAAGTCAGAATCAACTTGTATAAGTAAGAGCCCTGGTGGTGCAGTCATTCACTCATAAACCACAAGGTTGTGAGTTCAATAACATCAGGAGCTCAGGGTTGACTCAGACTGGCATCCTTCCATAGGTTGCTAAAATGAGTACCCAGCTTGTTGGGGGCAATAAAATTGCACATTGTAAACCACTTATGGAGTGCTTAAGTGCACTGATAAACGGTATAGAAATCTACTTGCTATTGCTTACTGTTGAACAACAACAAACCTGCAATGTTATGACAGATGAAAAATCAAACGTGACTAATTATATGAGAGCTTGTCATGAAAAAAAAAATCTCACACAGAACAATTGTTTTTTAAACTGTCTTTAAATACATCTCTACTTATGGGGAGAAATGGTACAAAACAAACATGCCATGAACACAGCCCCAGAACCTTTGAGGAATTGCATTGCTCTGATGTTTACATGCTCATTATACACAGAGTTTAGGCCTGATTATGAACAAAACATACAAACAGGAGGTTTACTTTTGACGCCATGCATGCATGTTTACACAGAAGTAAGCCTCACTGAAAACCAGTAGGACTGACTCCCAAGAAAGCAAGCTTGTGACTGTGATCTTAATAAATTAGCAAGTGTGACACATTTTAAAACAAACAGCAAACACAGTTACTGCATTCTTTCTGTAGTTTATTGGCTCCAGAAAGATCAAATTGCCAAATGTATAGAGTGTCCCTGCAGTAGTCTGTTCAAACTTGGCTTGCAAATATCTTCACCATTGGAACCAAATATTTACATGACTCAGGAAAGATCTAATCTCAAAAGAGTCTCTTTTAAAGAAAAGCAATTTGTGCATTATCTTCACCTTGCACCCTGCATTCTCCACACAGAAACTAATGTTCATTGTAAAGATAACAAGCACAATCAATAAAGCACCAAGGGAAGCATCTAGAGATCTTGATGTTTAAGAGGAAAGAGAGCCATTAGCAGAGATTCAAAAACTTACTGCTTTGGATTAGTGGCCTTGCTGCCAGGGGGAATTCTGAGACTTACAGTCCAAAAAGTAACTTTCCTTGTTTAAAGTCATTAGTAGTAGGTAGAAATTTGCAATAGCAGGTATGAAACAAGAATTTTGAGTTCAGTGTAACTACTTTGGGACACCCAAGTGTGACACATGTATTTCCTGCAGCATATGTAATACCTCTCAACATTGCATCTGAGGAAGTAGGTAAGTTTAAATAGGATAACATGTCTGGGAAACCTTGTTTTTAATTTTCAAATCTCCATTTTCTCAGATATGTGTGTGTACTAGTTTTTTTTCTTATGTTACATAGGATATCATCATCATCATCACAAAATGCTTGCTGAAATAAATGTTAGCATAATGCCAGTGTTTTCCACAAGAATTATAAAATGAGGCGCTGTTCTCAAGAAAGCCTTTCTTCCATGTAAAATATAATCTCTTTCACAATATCACTTTTACAGAACTCTGGCACCGCACTAATAAGGCAATGTGCATCCTCTGGAATCTTGGGATTTGTAGTTTGGTGAGGCACTAGAGCACTCTTGCTGAGATTTCTGACTACCTCACTACATTCTAAAAAATGGAGTCCTGACAGATGAAATAGTATCAAATGGTTAAAATGATGTAGTGTTCAAATTACCTAATGTCTCAACACTTGAACTGTACTCATGTGCTTCTCTCAAAGGTCAACCTCATTTGGATGTCAGAGTCATAGAGCTAGAAGGGGCCTCATAGGCTATCCAACCCCCTGCTCAATGCAGGATCTCCAGCTAAAGCATCCCCAGCAGGCAGCTGCCCAGCTATCTGTTGTAGACATCCAGAGGAGGAGACCCTACCACCTCTCTAGTTTACTGGTTCCATTGCCAAACTACTTACTATAAAGAAGTTCCTTCTAATTTTCAATAAAATCTACTCTCTTGTAATTTAAAACCAGTAGTCCTACCCTCTGGGACAGCAAACAACAAGCCTGCCCCTTCCTTTCTGTGACAACCCCTCAGGTATTTCAAGGGTGAAATCATGTCTCCTCTCTTCCCTTCACCAAGATGAACACACCCAGATCCATCAACCTTTCCTCATATGTTTTGTTCTTCACATCTCTTATCATCCTTGTTGCCCTTCTCTGAAGCTGCTTCAACCTGTCTATATTGTTCTTAAAATGAGACACTTGGAATGGAATGCAATACTCCAGATGAGGCCTGACCAGCGCACAATATAATGGTACTATTACTTCCCTCGACTTGGAAACAATACTTTTATGCAGGCAAGAATAGTATTTGCCTTCCTTGCTGCAGCATCACAATCCTGGTTCATGTTCAGTATGATCAACAATAATCCCATGGTCAGCTGAGATCAGACTGTCCTGCAAGAAGATAAAGCCTTTTCTGTGACTGGCCTGAAGTTATGTAATACCTCAGGAGCCATATTTTTTCTTTTTTTATCATCCATCATGGGTGTTTAACTGGGTTCAGTTTCTCAGGTTGACCCTTCCCCAAATGATCGCTGACATGGTTTGGCTGGAAGGAGAGCAGACTGACAATTCTCAGGTGTGTGCATGAGGAACGTTTTCTTACTCTCCACCCCACGTTTTCTTCTTTTCATTAAAAAGAAATGCATTTTTTGTTATAAAAGCTACTGTCTTTATTAAAAAAGAAACAAGATATTGGTGGGGGGGGGGGAGAAAAAATGGTCCAAAATAATGTTAGAAGCCTCCCCTGACTCTGAGTGAACATGGGGAATCCTTCCCTTCCCTTTCAATCACTTCAGCCCCCATTCCAAATCAATGGCTCCTTTGATTTTGTTTCTCTTTCAGGTGTCAGCTAAAATACCTTCTCAAATTTGGCCCCAATTCAAAATTAAAATGCAATCAGCTCAGACTTAAGGCTCCTTTGAGAGAGAGGCTATGTGTCACTATACTGGACCACACAGTTGGCAGGGAATAAAACACGGGGCCTTTCACACTACACAGTTACAAAGCTATCATTCCACTTCAATTGCCATGACAACATCCAGTAGAATCTTGGTATTTGCAGATTAAAAGAGGAGTATTTAGAATTCTTAGCCAAATTGCTCTAGTGCCTCACCAGCTACAAACCCCGGATTCCACAGGATAGGACCATGGCAGTTATAATGGAATCACAGTGCTATAGTTGTGTAGTGTGAAATGGCCCAAATGTCACAACTTGTTCAATGTACATGCCTTACATGTCCAATGGTCATAGATTCCTTAAGAGCTGTAGCTTTTAAATAAGGAATGCATATATAAAATCTGATATGCCTACTCCCAGACACTTGCATTTTATCTGGACTTAACTTTACATGTATTGGTGAGGCTGGCATGCCAAGTGGGATATGACATGATGTATATGCTTGCTCCCTGCTTAGGGTTGCCATAACTCAGGACCTCCAAACCGGGAAAAGTGTAGGACAAAATTATGAAATGTAGGACACTTTTTTTTTTAATGGAGCCTCCATTTAAAAAAAAACGTGTCCTACATTTCATAATGCAATTGCTGGTGGCCCCACACGCTCCTTCCCGGCCTCTGCGGAGGCCTCGGTCTCCACGGAGACCAGGAAACAGGGCGCGGGGCCTCCGGCGATCACCAGGGCCTGCCCTCCTTCTCGGCCTCCGAGGAGGCCGGGAAAGAGGGCGCGGGGCCGCAGGGAGGCGGGGAGGGTGGTGCAGCCACGTGCAGGAGGCGCCGCCTCCCCGTTCACCTCCTCCGCCCAATTTCCTTCTCATTATGCCTTCGGTTTGCTCTTATTTTAATCCTGAATGCTGTCACAAGCCCAGTGGACAGAAGGCTCAAAATATATCAAATAATTAACTGAATAAATAGTTGTAAAAATAGGTTTTAAAATAAAACATATAGACAGAATCATCTCCATTGTGACCATTTTCATCAGCATCAGTGCACCTGTGTTTGCATTTTCTGTGTCTATAATTTAAATTGCATTAACTAGAAAATGTTTTTCCGGTTAAACAAAAGCCTATATTTGTCTTCCACTTTTTCATCCCTCTATTCATAATGATATATTCCATACTCAAGTGCCAAAACACACTGCAGAAATAATTCAATTTGGCACTGCTTTAATGGCCATGGCTAAAATGCTAGGGAATTCTGAGCACTATAGTTTTGTGAAATATTTAGCCTTCTCTGTCAGAGCCCTGTGCCACAAGAAACTATAGTTCACAGGATTCTTTAGCACTGAACCAGGACAGATAAAATGGTCTCAAAATGAATTATTTCTGCAGTGTGTTTTAGACCCCAAAACATTGGTAGAGTCAACTATGCAGATTTTCTTTGACTGCATTTTTCTAAATGCAGAGGAAAAGAAAAAACAGATCTCACCCTGAAATCTTTTGAAGATATTTGCAATAACAGACTCTTTGAAATCTGGGCTGGTCAAGAATCTCTGTTTTACATTAAAACATAATCACACTTTGACACCTGCTAAGCCCTCACCAGTAAGACAGCTCATATAAACAGCTGGGTGTTAAAATAGATACATTAAACAAGTAAAGCTAAATCAAATTATTGGAAGGGAATTTGAACCATCAGGGAATATTTTAATTGTTCTAAGATCAAATGGCACATTTGTGTGCTTTATTTGAATTATACCTGGAATTCAACAGAAAAGCAATGCAGCTCTTGAAACAACTGTGTATGTTTGGCTTTTATTATCAAGTGCCATACTGGTTCCTGACCACCATCAAAGGAAGTGCTATCTAAAATGCATGACTGTGGGTTAGCCTAGAGATAGGTTCATCATTTGGCAACCCATAATTAACAGCAAATATTTCCCTGTTACTTATGGGTTGCCAACTAATGAATGTACAAGAAAATATTTCAGTAAAAGAATTTCAGGAGCTACTAGGGCTAGAACTGTGAACCATAACAAGTAAACCATAGCTCTGAACTACAGGGGGTCCTCCACATTTGTTGGGATTAGGGGTGTGGGGCATAAAAAACCCACAAAAAATCTTCTTTTTAACCTGAGGAAACACCTCTCTAGGAATCTCTTGGTCCTCTAGGTCAACATCAGGCAGAAATTGACCACAGAATTGCACTAGAGGACCTACAAATTCCTAGAAAAGTGTTTTCTCTAAGAATCTCTAGGTCTTCCAGTGTGGTCTCTATGGAGAACTTCATGATGGAGAACCTAGAAATTCCTGGAGATAACATATTAATCAAATCCACAAAAGTCAAAGCTGCAAATGTGGAGAGCCAACTGTATTTGTTTGTGTTTGTTTGCTCTAGTTTTTGTCTTATTCCTGGTTGTAGTTGCCTCTGGAAATGCAGCAACTATCATAGTATGATATAATTCAGATATTACACCACAACACAGTTTTGAAAATTCACTTCAAAGCATGCTCATTCTGGTTTTCCAGGAACTCAACAGAGCTTGGAGCATTATTTTTGTTATGTCAGTTACTAATATATTAATTAATTAGTCAGTAATTAATGTCCTCCTTCTGAGCAACGGTCAACTAGTACTACTATTAATTGTTGTTGTTAACTCCCCTGAAGTCGATCCTCATTCATGTAATGCTACTTCAAACATTGAAAAATGGTCCTATTTGTCCCCAATGAACATCAAATCCCAGTATTTTAGAATTATAGAGTAGATTTTGCCCAACGTATTTTTTAAAAATGGAATGTGATTACCAGTTGTATTACTTTGTAAAACAAAAAGGGAGGCTTGCCGGTGCCTTCCCCCCCCCCCCCCCCGAGGGAAGTTGCAGCCACCAAACCGTTTGGCTTCCCTGCGGAGAAAAATGAACCCATGAAAAGTGGATTCTTTTTGTGCCATGTTTGTGATGCCCGAGTGTGCCAATGGCGCACTCAGGACGTCACAATGGCGGCGCGACATGTGGATGCTATGCGTCCATCACGTCACATTGTGACGCCGCTGCACCGTATGAGGGTTAAGGACCGTGCAGTTGCTGCACAGTCCCTTAACCCTAGTATGCCGCCAGCACGGCGCATTTGGCCTGTCTGGACCGAGCCAATATAATTATGTCCTTGTTACTCGTAAAAAGTAACATCACATGCAACATTATTACTTGTAATGTTTTGCTTTCAAGCTTTGGCACCCACAAGCCCCTATTTATCACTGCAGACATTTGGCCAAAGCATCATTAAATTTCAAAAACCATACATGTAATAAACTAAGAAGAGATCCATGTCAACTGCATGCTCTGAAAGGAACCTAGACACGATGGATCCAACAAAAGAGTCTTGTTGCTACTTCCATATATATATATATATATATATATATATATATATATATAATTGCTTAGTTCACTTCCCCCATTGCCTTTAATTATCCATGGCAAATAGCCAAAGACCCTGAGACTCTTACAGTTGGTAATTCTTCATAGGCTGGATACATTCAGGCAGTAATAAATGTTTCATCTTCACAACACACATCAGGTTAAGAATTGGATCGCATCTTTGAATGTTCATCTATTTATTTTTAAGCCTTCCAAATAATTTTTTTAAAATCAGTAGCATTAATGTGAGGGAGGAAACTAGGCTAAAATACTTCTCTCTAATATGTTGATTTTGTAAATCTGTTTTCATAAACATACTCACTGCAAACCGCCTCTTTCTTGCCCGCAATTAGAAATGGCACACGTCAACCAAAGATGCAGCACGTGATTCTGCTGTTTATTTTCCCAGCACTGAAATGGCAAGGTTTATTTTATCCACCTGTTCCAGGGATATCTTATAAGCCCTTGGAGCAGGTAGATAAAATCCAAGTTCTATTTAGAATTTCTGAAAGTATATTGGTTTCGATATCACCACCATCAGTGTCCACTGAGCATAAAGATCTTCATTTAATAATAGCAATAATAGTAAAATATCAGTTCATGATAATGTTGTCACATAATCTAGACGGTAGGTGGCACTGGATTTAGTTGTATCTGAGTGGAATCAGAAGTTCTAGCTTCCTGATTACTGGATTCTCTATGCCTTCAATGACAGATATGCGCATGGACTTTCAGCACAAGAACCATGTTAACAATGTCAATACATGTCTGCTTCTCAAATCCAACAAATCCTTAACAATCCTGTTTCTTTTTCTTACCTGATCTCTTAGTCTTTCCTGGTGGCCCATTATGGCAGTGGCATGATGGGGATATTTCTGTTTTAGATGTTCCAGGAACGCCTCTCTCTTTTTGTCCATATCTGATGTTTGCATTCCCAAAATTTCTTTGGAACTCCGAGGGCCTCCTACAGTGTGTCTCCGAGGAATGTTGCGACCTCCCTTTGAACTGGATGTCTGGCTGTTTCCAGAAGCAATGAGTTCCTTAGGCCATAGACAATCGGCATCGTCTAATGAAGCTCCACGCAAATTGCTTTTCCCCTGGTCTGCCAATAAATAATGCAAAGTATTATTATTATTTTTAAAAAGCAAGGTTTTTTTTTAAGTCTCTAAATGGCTGGGCCTATGAGGGAACAAAATTGTACTGTTCGGTCTCTTTTTGAGAAAACCATACAAGGTTGCAGTTTATTCTGTTTAAAGAGAAATATATAGTATTGATTTTAAATGAAATAGCTACTAAAAGTGTAATTTGCATACACTGTATAAAAATAATATGTATTGCTGCATAGAAAATGGACAATTAAGGAAACTTGTCTTTGCTATGCTGTCCTCTATTCTCAAGCAGCAATGGGGAAAGAAGTGGCAGACTTTCTTCTTCTTTAAGGTTGAAAATCTACAGGACATTTTTTAAAAAAAATGTTTTTCATCATAACACTCCAATACTTTTTAATGGGACTGTAATGAGTTTTCCTTCAAGATCCAGATGATAAAATTCTTTTCATAAAGTGGAGCTGAAATCCTTAATCTTTTTTTCAGTGTGTTTTCAACGTGTTCTGAAACTTCTGTAAAATAACAAGAAAAGCACTTCTCTATTCTCCCTATCCTTCTATTCCAACCCCCCCCCCCCACACACACACACATTTTTAGACTATAGCCTTGGTTTTAAATTTCATGGATCTCGCTTGGATTTTATGCCTCTCCAAGACAGAAGACTGGAAAATATAGTGTCACTTTTTCAATAAACCATTCTTTTGAGAAATGAAATAAAAGCAAGCCTATGCAATGGGGGAGGGGGGAGATAACATGAAGAAAAGTCAGATAACTCTTACAACTTTAAAAATTCTGCTTTGAGGCTTGCCTATTATGGATCTTTGTGGAATGAATAAAAGCATTGCATGGATGCTGGAGGTAACTTATCTGCAGGTAACTGAGTAACACAAATCCCTCAGGGCCCCAAATAGAAAAATGCATGTTGAAGATATGTTATCCAATACATATGGGAAAAATTGGTCAGTGGACAGCAAAAGGAGAAATGTAAACACTAAAAATGTTTCTCAAGTTTATTCATAACATGATCTGCTATTGATGCACATCTTCAGATCTTCTTAAAATTAATTATTTGTGCAGCCCAATCTTCTGCATAATTATCTTCAGAGCAAGAAGTTGAATTCACTTGGGTTTACTTCTGGAAAAATGTGCACATGATTAGAAATACAGGTTGAGTATCCCTTATCTGAAATGCATGGGAACAGAATCGTTTCAGATTTTAGATTTTAGAATATTTTGCATATGCATAATGAGACATCTTAGAAATGGGAGCCAAGTCTATGTCATTTATGTTTCATATACATCTTATACACATAGCCTAAAGTTAATTTTGCACATGAATTTGGGGTATAATAAACCATCAGAAAAACAAAGGTGTCATTATCTCAGCCATCTACGATAAAAGTTTTGGATTTTTGAACATTTTGGATTTGGGGATAAGGGATACTTAAACTGTACTGGTTATTCAATGCTTAAATCCAATTGAGCTCTATGGGATTTAAGCCAACTAACTAGGCACCCCACAGTTGATTTATTGTATAATGGTAGCCATGTTTTACCATGTGCGCTTTTTTTAGATGTTAATTTCAGTGAGAATTTCTTCCATATACTGTACAAAAGCTTAGGACTGAAACCATGCAATTTACCTTCTATACAATTATTTGAAAATGGGTTCTGTTTCCATCTAAATGTGCATGGCATTGTAGTCACTGGCAAGAACCCTCTTGATGACAGACGTTTGTATAACCAGCATAAGTACTTTTTTGGACATGGTGCAAGGAGATATGCAGGCTGGGTGGTGTCTAGTGAAGCTCTGTCTCCTGACCCAAATGGCCAGATTGCATTCAGGCACATAAATACATTGGCACAGCTTTATTATTTGAAGATGAGATCAAATAGCATTGCATCTAATGCTGTCGAACGGAGTCATTAAAAGTTTATGCTAGAATAACTAGTTAATCTTAGAGATGTTATCAGATTTCTTTATGCCTTTTTATACTACACAATTATAGCAATTTGATAGCATTTTGACTGCCATGGTTCCAGCCTATGGTGTCTTGGAATTTTTAGTTTGGTGAGATACTTAGACTTCTCTGCTGGAGAGCTCTAGTACAGGTTAAGTCTCCCTTATCCAGAATTCCAAAATCTAAAATATTCCAAACATTTCCACATGAGTGGCTAAGATAGTGACATTTTTGTTTTCTGATCGTCCAGTGTACACACATTTTGTTTCATGCACAAAATTACTGAAAATATTGTTTATAAAATATTGTGTATACTGTGCATACAATTACATTCATACTATGTGGATAAGATATACATGAAGCATAAATGAATTTCATGTTTGAACTTGCGTTCCATTTCCAAGATATCTAATTATGGCCCAAGACAGATGGTTGGGAAGGGGCATGTCCACGGTGATTCTAGGGTTCAGGAGCACGCAGCAACCACACGCTGCTGAACCCTAGTCCGTACGGACACCACCATCATGGCAGCCTCCCGTCCATATGGGGGCCGCCATGATGACGCAAGAGCAGCATCGCGTCCACATTTGAGGTACTGCGCTTGCGTCATTGACGTGACACAGTGCACTGCAGCACTTACATGTGCCAAAAAGAACCCACTTTTAGAGGATTCTTTTTGGCGCTGAGGGAGCCTGCACAATTTGGTTGCTCTGGGCTCCCTCTGGAGGGAAAACGGGCAGCTCCAGGCCGCCCCTCAGAAATCCAAAACATTTCTCATCAACAGTGTTTTAGAACAATGTTAACTCAAAATGGTGGTTCTTAGACTGATGCTAGTCCCTGAGCCACTACCTGCTGGTCCCTGGCAGATTTCCCAGAAAGAAAGAAACAATTATAGTCTACGGACATAAATATGATGCTGGTCATTGGCACAATAGAAAAAAAATAATTGCCAATTCGTCACATCAGATAGTCTGAAAAGTACCATTCCAGAGGATCTCCAAGGCCCATTAGGGCAGATTTTTGAAACTCTGCTTTAGACTGACAGTGGGGGTCCATCTAGCATAATATTTGACTATTTAGTACAGTGCTTCTCAACCGTTGGCCCTCCAGATGTTTTGGGCTTTAGTTCCCATAATTCCTGACTATTGACCAAGTTGACTGAGGCTTCTGGGATCTGAAGTTCAAAAAATAAATAAAAATGGAGGAACAAAGGTTGAGAACCACTGATCGAGCACAATATTGCTATTATTTGTTTCATCTGGTCCAGCTAGCATAATATTGGCGCATTATAAACGGGCCTTTAATACGCCCCCATCCCGTGCTAGGGGTTGGCTGAGGGCCTATACACACGGGCACCGCCATCTTTACGTGCTGGACACGTTGCGTCCGCATGTGTCGCCCCGGAAATGATGCCACAAATGCGCCCCTTGCGCTTTGCGGCACCTCTTCTGGGGCCTCATAAGGAGCGTGATTTCCACACTTCTTCTCAGCAGCGTCCGGGAGCCACGCCGTTTAAAGGCTGCGGCTCCCGGATGGTTCAAGTGGCGGCGGCAGCAGACCGCTGCAATCCGGCGGTCTGTAACGCACCATTGACACTACTCAAGCTCTCAGAACTTCACGGGATGCTCTTGTCTCAGTCCCACCACCTTCTCATGCTCACTTGGAGGAAAGATGGAACAGGGCCTTCTTGGTGGCTGCTCACAGGCATTGAGATTCCCTTCCACTAGAAAGGCTAGGATGGTTCTCTCCTTGCTGTCATTTTGTCAGCAACTGAAAACTACTGTAAGGGATTTTACTGATATGGAGTTTATGATTTGCTCTGCTTCCCCTCCCTTTCTCTCTCTTGTCTTTTAATGCCTCTGCTTTAAAGGGTTTTAATTCTAGGTACAGCTTATTTAAATCCTAACTTTTTATATGTTTTGCTTCCTCTTTTGTTTTTAATTTCACTTGTTTTAATTTTTGTAAGCTGCCTTGGATCCCAATGCTGGGGGAAAGGGGTAACATAAATGAACAATAACAACATCAGCAGCAACGAAAGTAGCTCTGCAGGTGGTGTTTTGAGGAAGTCTCTGTGGTTTGGGGCAGGTGTCTTTCCTAGCCCTACTGGAGATGCCACAGATTGAATGCCTGAAAGGTATGTAATCTACCTTTAAGCCATGGGCTCTTGTCAATGCAACACCCAGAACACCCTAGTGGTTTGCCCTCCAAATGAGAGCTCGAGTAGTGGCTTGAATGTTGGACTAGAACACTGAGAGTCCAGGTTTTGAAATTCCACTCAGCCATGGAAACCCACTGGGTGACCTTGGGCAAGGCATACTCTCTCATCTTCAGAGGAAGGCAACGACAACTGTACTCTGAACAAACCTTGCCAAGAAACCCCTGTGATATTAGATTTTGGTTGTCAAAAGTCAGAAATGTCCTGAAGACACACAATAACAGCAGCTCTCCAAGTACTAACCAGGCTCAACGCTCCTTAGCTTCTAAAATCAGACAAGATGGGGCATATGTTTAGCGTGGGAAAGAAAAAGGTAAAGACTGCCTTCTTATATAGGTATCCCTGGATCAAAAGCCTTTTAAGAAAGAAAATGTTCCTTTAGATTCAGGTATGCTATTTTTCAATGGGCTCAAAGTAAAGACTGAAAGGATAATTTGCATCTGCTAAAAACTTTTAAAAGCTAGTCAGCATTCCAGACCACTTTATATGAAATTGTTATATGGTTAAGAGATTAGAATATATATGCTGCCACACATTCTGAGGGCCATTGGAGAAAGAAATATTTTCCATGTGAAACATAATTACAAAAACATCCAATCTCTATAATTTTTGAATAACCCTGTCTGAAAACACAAGGAGGGAAACCTACCACAGATAAAGTACATATGCAATTATGTCACCCTGCAATATTCAGAGGTAGCCAAGCTTCACACTGAGAGAACAGGATCTGTAAATCATCAAAGAAAAGGCTTACCCTTGGTGTGGAGCATCCTAAATGCAGGGCATTTCCCCCCTCTTTGTTTGCTAAGCTTAGGGTGACAATTGAAACGGCCTATTGGGTAGCCAACAGTGCAGTCATTAAAGTATTAGGTTATATTCACATCTCTTCATTTAAGAACCACAAAGCAAACAGTGCATTATATCAACAAAACCACTGTGAGCACTTCCTTGAGGTCCCCGGTTATCTGTGTCACAAAAACACAATTGAATGTCCATGTTAACAGCTAGTTTTACTCAGTTGTCTGCAGAGCAACTCAGAAACACTTAATCAAATTGTATGAAAGATTGCTTCAGTTATGGCCTTTTTTCTAAAAAAGGGATGGATCTGTAGAAAGTTTGGACTTTTAACTTCCACAATCACTTTCCATTGGCTGTGGCCTCTGGAAATTGAAGTCCATACATCTAACTACATAGATCATGAAAGGATATGGAATGCCCTTAAAGACATGGGAGTGCCAACACATCTGATAGTCCTGATGAGAAATCTGTACTCAGGACAAGAGGGTAGAATCATAGAATAATAGAGTTGGAAGAGACCACAAGGGCCATCCAGTCCAACCCCCTACCATGCAGGAAATCCCAATCAAAGCATCCCCTACAGATGGCCATTCAGCCTCTGTTTAAAGACCTCTAAGGAAGGAGACTCCACTACACTCTGAGAGAGTTTGTTCCACTGTCAAACAGTCCTTACTGTCAGAAAGTTCCTCCTAATGTTGAGGTGGAATCTCTTTTCCTGGAGCTTCCATCCATTCTTCCGGGTCCTAGTCTCTGGAGCAGCAGAAAACAATCTAGCACCCTCCTCAATATGACATCCCTTCAAGTGTGCACAAACAGTGGTCTTGTTTAGATTTTGGTTTCATCAATAGGATCAACTAAATGTGCTTTAACAGTACACCACCTCTGCCCACATCTCCTATATTTACTCATACCAATATGTCAAAAGCATCTCAAAACTGAATAAATGAAAATGCTGCCTTGCAAGTCCCTTGCCAAAACTTTACTATACCCCACACCCAAGACTAGAGCCATTGTTGATGTTGTTTGCCTTCATAAATTTTCTAAGGTGATGAATCTGACATGAGGTCCTCTTGACAAGTTTCTTCAGAGTGGGTTTGCCATTGCCATCATCTGAGGCTGAGAGAGTGTGATATGCCCAAGATCACCCAGTGGGTTTCCGTGGCCAAGCCAGGATTCGAAGCATGCTCTCCAGAGTCTTAATGCAACACTCAGACCACTTCACCACAAGGTTGGGGGCTAGCATTTGTAAATCCAGAACTCATGATACATTGAGCTTTAACTGAACTCTCATCCAGTTTATAAAAACTTCCTTTTCCTTGTTGCTGGGGAGGATTCTTAACTCACCACAGATGAACAGTTGCTTTCAAAACTATTTACAAACAGCAATTTCAGATAGAGTTTTCACAACTGGAAATGCCGCTCAGCATTATACCCCAGCCTATTTGACATTCCACTACACAAAGTTTAGCTTTTTTCCAGGCTCAGGGATGTTTGCATTTAAGTATATGTTTGTTTATGATACATCCATGGAATGGAATAGATATTGTGAAACCATTTTAGAACATTAGTGTATTATTTTAGTATTTTAGTATATGATAATGTTGTATTTTATCAGGGTTTTGTTTTGTTTTGTTTTGGTCTTTGGGGGGATTGGGGGGTATCTTTGAGAGTCAGAAAACTAGTGGAAGAAAAACTACTGCATTATGTGACAGTTCTGAGCAGTTTGGGTGTAAAAAAATTCACCCAGAAAAAATAATTGGGGGAGAGGAGGATGTGAAAGCTTGAAAAATGTCTTGGAGGAATCTAGGCATTTGAGACCACATGTCACACATGAGTGTCAGTTTCCCCACCCCAATGCCATGGGCTCAATACATTGTCTCTGAGGGCTCCATGGGGAAGCAGATACCTACAGGCCTCAAACTGATTTTGTGCATCCCTCAAAAATGCTCTGGTAGTGATCAGTTTTGACATCTGATTTGTTTCTCCTGGGTATGTATGATAGGTGGGGTGGGATATAAGGCAGAGAAAGAGAGAGAGGAGGTGTCAGAAGAAGGGAAAAGCCGAAATCTCCCCCTCATCCTGCTTCTGACACAAGCCACTACTGGCACACAGTCCCTGACAGATTAGCTCTCAACAGAACTAAACTTTCTCATCCCTGGAACAGAGCAAATAATTCCAAACCAAATGTGTTACAATGACTTGAGGCATTAAAAAGATCCATCTCAATTGTCTCTCCTATAAATACAGAGCTGGGATAGGTAGAAGAGTGATGTAATTCAGGCCCACAGTGAAACTCTAAAGAATACCAGGTGAGATTCCATCCCCTTGTCACTAAAGCCCAATGTTTCCAAAGCAGGAAAAGCCTCATGACTGGAAGCATACCACCCACACCAGTAAAGAAGCTTATTTAAACTGGTGGCTGCAACAAGCCAGGTGGTAGACTATGGGGCTCTATACAGACTTGGCATTAGCTTTCATGCCAGCTTTTGCTCTGTTGTTTGCCTTCAAGTTCTTTCTGACTTATGGCGACCCTAAGGTGACCCCCTATGATAGGGTTTTCTTGGAAGGTTTTCTTCAAAGAGGGTTTGCCATTGCCATCCTCTGAAGCTGAAAGAGTGTGACTTGCCCAGGGTCACTCGCTGGGTCTACATGGCTGAACTCGGATTCAAACTCTGGCTCCAGAGTTATAGTATAAGGCTCAAACCACTACACCACTCTGGCTTTCCAGCTTTTTCTTTGTCTTCCTTTAAAGGTTCTGGGCTCAGGTTTGACAAGCACCACTGAACACTGACATCCACACCTGTATTAAGTTCCACTGATTTAATTAGGTCAACTCTAGTTGTAAGTATATACTAGATTTGGATCAGGAGATCCCAGTTAAGGTCTTGATGGGGCCATGAGACTGACTGGTTGACCTTGTTCTGATAATTCATTCTCTCTTAACTACCCCCACAGGACTACTGTAACAATAAAGTGGTGAGAAGGAAAGCCATACACAGTGCATCTGCGCCATGTGTGCATACATTTTACATGGCTTCCAGCTTACGCGGAAGCCGTTTGGGGAAGAAAACAATGGCATGTGCGCCCACATGCACGTGTCCCATTATTTCCTATGGGGCTCGAGCACAGACGGATCCTCCATGTTAGGAGAGGGCCCACTGTATGTAACTTTCAGTTCATTGGACAAAAGCCAGGATATAAGTATATGTAATAATGAGAGCCAGCATGGTATAGTGGTTTGAATGTTGGTCTATGATTCTGGAGACCAGGGTTTGATTCCCATCTTGGCCATGGAAACCCACTGGGTGTCCTTGGGCAAGTCACACCCTCTCAGCCCCCCAAAAACCCATGATAGTGTCGCCTTAGAGTCACCATAAGGCAGAAAGCATTGGACTATGTCTCTGAAGACCAGGCTGTGATCCCCATCTTGGCCAAGAAAACCCATTGGGTGTCCTTGGGCAAGTCACATAATCTCAGCCTCAGAAAACCACATGATAAGATCACCTTAGAGTTGGCATAAGTCAGAAACAACTTGAAGGCATTGGACTATGACTCTAGAAACCAGGGTTCGAATCCTGGCTGTGCCATGTAAACCCACTGGGTGACCTTTGGCAAGTCACACTGTCTCAGCCTCAGATGATGGCAATGGCAGACCCCTGCTGAAGAAACTTGTCAAGAAAACCCTGTGACAGGTTTGCTTTAGGGTCATCATAGTCTGAAAACAACTTGAAGGCACACAACAACAACAAAATAATAGTAATAATAGTAGTAGTACTAATAATATAACCATTTTCTTTGCTGCACGCTTAGACTTCCAAGAGACGCACTAGTGACTACTAAAAAAAACACACTTGCTAATATGAGTGCATCTGGATGCAGCCACACAACCATATTTTTTTTTTTAACGGTTAACTCAAGCGGGGTAGACACTGCCAGAAAGAGGCAGCTCCCTGATGCCTCTCTTTACTCCGCAGGAGCACCGCAGTAACCAAATTGTGTGGCGCTCCTGCGGAACAAAAAAGATACACCCGGAAGCGGCTCCTCTTTGCGGCATCACTGTGATGCCGCAAAGCGCAAGACATCGCGATCATGTCGCAGCTGCACCACCCCATCTGGAAGCGGCGCAGCTGATGTCACCATTATGCACCACGTCTGGTGGGCGCGTCGCAGCTGCGGTGCCCTTGTCACATGTGAGGGCTGCTGGGTGTATGGGCACTCCGCCCACCAGGCAACCCTCTCATGTGACGAGGGTGCCTCAAAGGCCCATCTGTTCCGGGCCTCAGTTCTTTAAAAAAAATAACATGCAAGTTATGTATACAAGTTGGGAATTTGAAGCCACAGGAAGCAGCAATTGTAATAATTTTTTTGTCAGACCTAGTCCCTTTAAAAATCCCTACCCTAAGTCCTGACATTTATTGTTTAGAAACCAAGGGGTCATTCACACTACATTATAGACTGGATCGCAAATTAGTGGGTAGTTCCCACTGGCGCCAGTTTTTGCACACCTGAATTGAGGTGGATCCAGGGCAAATCCCCCTTATTACAGGCTTTTTCCCCGTTTCTTTTTGGAAAACTAATTTTTTCTGTGGTGCTGGGAAATGTGAACTTGTTCCTGATCCTGCTCGGATCATTTTGGGGGAGGGATAAAGGTCAGAGGGTGGGCAGTTGGGCAAAACATGCCTCCCCTCTTGCCCCAGCTGCTTGGCCAGAGCCATTTTTTTGCAAGCACTGGGTGCCAGTTTTTTGTTCCTGAACTGTCATCTGTGTAATCCCTTTACTCTTGTAACAGGGGGACATCGCTAAAGCCGTTGAATTTTTTTTTTATTTTTAAGTTTGTGATAGAATGTGCAAATTTTTCCTCTACCACTTATTTTTTTTCCTTTTGCTTTCTCCCGCCACTCCAGCCAAAAGTTCATATACGCACTTTTTGCTTGGATGTTGCGCCAGCATTTGGGGTTTTGAATTTTGTTTTTTTAAAAAAAGTTAGATTATATGAATGTTTGGTATAGGGTGGTCATTTGGGTGACATGCATTTGTATTATTAATCTTTTCACTGACAGAATATGCAATGTCTGGGATTTGTGTGTTGACTCTTGCAAGGTGTCATTCCCCATTCCATCCTGAGACAGTACTTTCCATATGGCTGCAATATTACTAGACACCGTTAATTTGCAGAGCCATTGGTACTTTGTGTTCCCAAATTGATGAGATGCGCATATTCAGTCAGATATTTTTTATAAAAAACAACAAAATGGAAATGATCAAATATGATCAATAAAGTGGCTCCGTTTAAGCAGTTGATGAAAAAATAGTTGCAGCGGATACTAGCGACACATCACCATAGACAACAGTGGAAGTGAATATGAAAGTCACTGATTGACAGAACAAAAAAAACAATGGGAATGATCGAAAGCGATCTATAAGGAGGCTCCATCTTAAATTGAAACTTGTTAAGTGTGAACATCAACCGGGTTAAATTGCACCAGGGAGGTTCAAATGGGGTAAAGGTAGTGGGAACATCCATTCCAGACATATTTGGTATTGGAGGAACAGATCTGCCCGAATCTACTCAGAACAAAAGTACTAGTGTGAAAGGGGCCCAACAAACTTAAAACATTAGTGAAGTGTGCTTCTGTTGACAAAATGCAACATACAGGGGAGGTGGAAGATCTTAAATTTTAATGCTACAGGAACTGCATCCCCCAAAGAAAAACTAGATGGAGTCTACAAATACTCAGGTTTAAATTAGACCAATGCTGTGCAATCCAAAAATGTTTCTTCTTAGAAAGGCAGACTTTGCACCAAACAAGGCCCATCAAATTGGATTATAACATAACATTGGTATACCCAGTCTCTGCCTGCCTTCCCAAACAAACCCATGTGCTTTACAAGGAATACACTTAAGGCTCAGCCATTTACTCAATGTGGGTTCACCATCGTGTGAAACAAAATGAGGAGGAAACTTACTTCCACCTATTGTTGGAACATATCGTATTAAAAGGATGACTTCCCATTCTCTGGGGGATCACACCCTTCCCTTGTCAGAGATTGCTTTGTGTTTCAAAAAAGTCCTTCCCAGGAGAAAGTGAAGCAAAAGAAGCAATTTTAAAAAACAAACATTAAAAAAACAGTCACAACCACATCATAATAAATAAAGCATCTGCCGGGTATAATCTGTCACTAAGATATAAAAAGCTCTAGTGAGGGACATGCTGAATGTAACTCCATCTCTGCCGGATTCTGTTACTTACCCTTCATCTCTCTGCTGTCTCTTGGACAAGCCTCCAGAGGCTCAGATTTCGGGCTTTCAGTTTCCTCCATTGTCCCTGCCTACTTTTTCAAACTCCAGCACAAGCTTTCGATTCAAAAGTTGAAAACCTGCAAGCTCAGAAAAAGCCTACCAGACAAACGCCCTCCCAGCGTCAAGGAAAACCTAGCCTTCTCTTGACAGCAGAAAGTTCTTTTCAAAAGTGATCTGCATTCCAGAAGAGCAGGGAGCCTGCCTGGAAAAGAGGCCAGGGTTTTCCAACCAGACTGGCAGGCAGGACTCCTTGCAAAAAAAAGAGCCTCTTGGCTCCTGCGGCTGTTGCTGAAATAGCCCCCTAACCCCCACCCCAGTCTCTCGGTTTCTCTCTCTGAGGCCCCCAACAGGTGATGGATTTGTCTGCCAGAGAGATTTTCATCTAGGTCTTTGCCCTCCATTTCTGGAACATTGTTGTAAGTCTAAGCTGGTTCTTTGCCATCTCTACAATATTGTTTCTAAATCTAAGCTAATTCTTTGCCAACTCTAGAACACTGTTTCTCCACTTTTTTTTTTTTTTTAAAAATGCATGCTCCCCCTCCCCAATAATTATAAACCTCTCACACAAGTATAATCATAGGGTGGCTTGAGTGTTTGTTACATAGGGTGGGCATCATGGATTTAGTGTGGTTTTAATGCTGGTAATTTTATACTGTTTTTAGATAATATTTTTAAATGGTTTTATTGTAACATGTTTTTAGAATTTTTATTTCTGAGCCACCTTGAGTCCCTTTCTGGGAGAAAGGCGGGATAGAAATCAAATAAATAAATAAATAAATAAATAAATGTCATCTAATAATTCCATATGAAATTTGAAATTCTGAGACAAAAAAATCAGCTCATTTGGAAATTTAGAAAAAATATATAGAGAGTGCACCCTTTCCTTATGCGGGGGATCCGTTCCGGACCGTCCTGCATGAGGCAAATACCACGTATGCTCGAGCCCCACTAAAAATAATGGGGCATGTGCATGCGGCGTGGCGCACAGGCCATTGCCTCTTTCGTCACCCGGCTTTCAGCATAAGCTGAAAGCCATGCACAGTGCACCCATGTATGATGTGGGCGCACTGTACTTCAATATTCATCAGCTATTCATCTATTATTATTATTATATCTTTTTTGTCCCGAAATTGGGATACAAAGCAGCTTACAAATGTAAAAAAACAACACAATGCAGTTATATTTTTTGTGGTTTTTTTCGGACTATGTGTCTGTTTTCTAGAAGTGTTTATTCCTATACAATTAATTTACATTAACTAAAGAGCACCAGAGCAGTACTTCTGGGACTTGTTGTATGCCTCCAAGTTGTTTCCAACTTATGGTGACCCTAAGGCAAATCAATCATGGGATTCTCTCTTGGCAATTTTTTTCAGAGGGGGTTTGCCATTGCCATCTTCTACGGCTGAGAGTGTGTGACTTGTCCAAGGTAATCCAGTGGGTTTCCATAGTAGAGCCAGAATTTGAAACCCTGATCTCCAGAGTCATAATCCAGTATACATGCTGCCAGATACTGCCACTGCATTTGTGCCCATTGGGTACTACTTGTTTCTTTCTTTCTCTGGAAACTTCTCAGGAAGTGGAAGTCAATGGCATTTCCCATCTTCCAACTGTCCCATCATCCCACTTTTTCAACTGCTTTTAAAATGTCCCAGTTTCTCTCTCCTCCTCCCACTTTCCCCCTTTGTCTTCAGCTTACCTCAGTTGCTGCAAACTAAATGCAAAGTACAAAAGTAGTTTGTACTCCATTAACTCAGCAGGAGGGAAGGAGAGGAGAGGTGGAAGCTTGCCTTCTCTAGTAAGCAAAAGCAACCTGCTGCTGCCTCTTCTAGGTTATGTGTTCTTCCTCATCATGTTCTTCCACTTTTGCCATCTTGAGAACATTCTGATTAGTATTTATATACTAAATTAAGACAGAATTCCTGTATCCCATTTAGGTGTCATTTTTTCAAAGTGTACATTGCTCTACATAGGCCTCTGATATTTTTTTATAGCTGTACACATTGAAGATTCTCCATGGGTGTTTCCACCCACCAGTTCAAAACTAATGCAAGAGATAAAAGCTTTGGAACTTTGCTTCTGAATTCTCAAAGAATGAAAGACTCACAAAAGATCACATCTGATAAATTCTAAATACAATTAAATTAAGATTTATAATTGCAGCTTTCATGAAAACTATAAAAGAAGACACTAAAGTATGTCAAGCAATGAGCCAGAAGAAAATTAGCTAGGCAGAATTGGAAGCGAAATTATACAAAAATAAATAAATGAATATGCTACAGCTACAGTCTTGGCAGGCTTATTGGGTCATTAGTTGGGGGAAAACACAAAGCAAAGCGACAAAGAAATTCTATGAATATTTACTAAGGGAGAAGAGTCCCATCATATTCAATGTGACTTACTTCCTGATGAATGTGCACAGAATGATGGTAGAATCCAGAATTCACTGGGGATATTGACACTCTGATTTGTAAAATATTGTCATTAATTGAACAATTTGAGCATTATGCCATTCACCACTTTCTGGACTTGCTGGAATCTGTATGAATTAATTAATAACTTGCCTTCTTAGTGAACTATCTTCAGCCTCTCAACTGATTCTGTGACCAAAACTGGCTATTGCATTCTTCTGGACAGAAAAGGCTACAATTAGTTTCTTCTTCTAAGTGAAATTTGCTTGAGAAACATGGACCCTCTAAACAGTAGTAAGCTCCTGTACCATTGGTTTTTCATTAGGGGAGAACCAACATGGTGTAGTGGTTTGAATGTCTTTAGAGAACAGGGTTCAATTCCCCCACATAACAAAAACAACAGCCAGACCCAGAGATTTGGTAGGGTATTGTCAAGATGAGCCTTAAGACTTCCCAACTCTATGGTTTTAAAATGTTTTCAATTACATGACTCCCAGCTTCATGAACCAAATCCAATGAATGCAAAACACACAAACACAGAATGACGTTAAGGGTCCTTTTTCAACTATATGATTCTATGATATTGCTGTTGTCGGGTGCCTTCAAATAATTTCTGGCTAAGGTGACCCTATCACAAGGTTTTCTTGACAAGACTTGTTCATAGTGGGTATGCCATTGCCTTCTTCTCAGGCTAAGAGAGTGTGATTTGCCCAAGTTCATCCAATGAGTTTTGATGCTGAGCAAGAGATGTAAATGGCTGCCACCCAGAGTCCTAATCCAAACTTAATCCACTAGACTATGCTTGCTCTTCTATAACATATAAATTTGTAATAATCTCAATTTTTATTTCAAGCAAAAGGGAGATTTTCATGCTCGGGGACAACTTGAAGGCACACAACAGACACAATGAAGGCTGCAGCATCAAAGTGGTGGGAAGGGAGAGAGAAGGGGCCACTTCCATCTCCTTGTGGCTGATGAAAGTGACTCCCACCAGGTAAATAAATAATAATAAATAAAACTTTTATTTTTATCCCGCTTTTCTGTGATGAGACAATCAAAGCGGCTCACAACAAATTAAAATATCCACATTCAACATTATGTCCCAAATCCACCCCCCTTAAAACAGAATTAAACATGATATAATTACAATTGGAGATTAAAATGCCTATTAATAACACAATAAAACACAATAGCCTGCACCAGATTTTAAACACCTGGATCTCTTCCTTCCCACCAGGAAGCCTGCACCAGATTTTCAACCCCTTGATCTCTCCCTTCCTACCACAAAACCTGCACCACTAAGCAGGGTCTGCTCTGGGTAGTACTTGGATGGGAGACTACCCAGGAATATCAGGTGCTGTAGGCTATACATCAGAGGAAGGAATTGGCAAAACCACCTCTGAATATTCTTTGCTTATGAAAACCCTGTGTGATTCATGGGGTCATCATAGGTGTACAGATGGCATGAAGGCACATACACACACAAAGAATTCTGAAGAATGAACCCCACATCTGGTCATTTTTGGTCAAGAACAAGTCAAGCATAAACTGGGCATGGCAGCAAGTCATGAAGGACTTTGGAGAGAAAATGGGCAGTTTCCTAGATTGAGTGAACCAAATCTTTCCCTTCAAATCTTGGTTGCAAGATGTGGTTAGATGCAGTGGTGCAAAAACAGGCACATGTGGTGCATACACTTTCTTACGCTTCCAGTTTTGTTTACAAGAACCAACTGAAAGGTGGGAAAAACTGCAGCACCCTCTATCAAATGTGCAAATACATACACCTGCACATGCTCACTCACTTGCTATGGGCTGCTTTAATGTACTCCTTCCCAAGTGGAGTTGTGTACAACAGAATAGAGAGATTGACTGCTGTATTTATACTGATAAAGGCTCAAGTGCATTTGGATATCATAAAAACCAGATCCTGCCATTAAGCAAAGGCCTGAAAATATTTTGCACAGCATGGCTTCTGAAACAAGGAACAGCTGCATTTCCACTGGCACAATATTACCCACAGAGCATTATTGAAAGAAAACATCAGAAGAACATTTGCCTGGGCATCACAGGAACATTTACTGATGAGCTGTTTTTCATTTTTGACCCAGGGCTGACAGCTAGCTGCTTGAAAGTCATGATAGCACTAAACCAGAAAAACAATAGATTCCAGTCATTTTTGTTTGCTGAACTCAGGGGTGGGCATTTTTTGCTAGGTCTGAGGCCCTTGGGGCATCTCCACAGAATGCACCCCCACTCTGCCACTGAAAATTGGTGACAAACTAGGAAAAACCTTTAAAGCAAGCAGCATGTGCTTGTTTTAAAGGTGTTTTACTGATTTGCCACCCAAAGTTGTTGTGTAAAATTTGCCAGCAAATTTCACTGGCACGTGGGAGCAAGCTGTAAGATTTAAAAATAGCCCAGGGGGCTTCAAGAAGCCCACAGCCCATATGTTGACTACCTCTTGCTTAATTTAACAACTCACTCACTCATCCTTAAAGCCTGACCTTGTATATATGCCTGCTGTATATGACAAAGCACCCAAACATTTCATTGACATTAATTGTAGCTGGGGTTTTATTAGTCTAAAGTATGTTAAAGGTTTATAAAAATGTGTGTGATGTGTGTGATTGAGATACATTTTTCTTCACCATTCATAATACTAGATCTAGGATAATTTATTGAAGCTGAATGGTGGAAGATTCAGGAATTAAAGGAAAAAAATGAAGTACAGGTACTTCTTCAGAGAGCATATACTTCAAGGTGTTAGCCTCTGAGATACAGTTTGTTAAAATCCATGTAAGAAGTACATTTTCAGATCACAGCACACAATATTACTTTTTTCCTTCTGTTCTTCTCAAAATGTCCACATGCAGAATTTCTCAAGAAGAGAAAAGCAGAAACACTCTTGTTACTTCATCAGAAAAAGCAACTGATGAAACCAGTAGGGCAGACAATGTGATACTGCAGTTGAAACTCAGCCCATTTTGACATATCTTGCTATACTTTTGTCTGATAACATGAAATAATGGACAATAATGTTGATCATCTGTCATAAAGTGAAATAAACCTTGGATACCTGAGTACAAAATCTTGTTTCAGGGATTTACAAACACTAATTAATCTATTTTAAAGTTTATCAACTTTAAAATCAACTAGTGGGTATTAATTAGGTGATTTTCTAGTACATTTTTAAAATGGCATTTAAATGGCCATAGATGGTCAAGTAGGACATGCTTTTGAATTATAGGAAGTAAGTAGACAATTAGCCGATGCTAGTTGAACTAAATACTAAATCATGTCTTGAGCAGTAGAAGAATAGTTTATAAATATCTGATTTAGATGGAGAAAGATGTTATTTGCATTATCATGCATGTTAATAAAGCTGCGACAAGAACTTGAGTTTATTTATTAGATGTAATCTTCAACATTCTCCCATTTATAATAAGATTTATAAAGATTCTAATAATAAAATTGTTAAGTGAAAGCTAATACCTTTATCAGCACAAGCTATAGCAGAAGCAGAGCAAAAGCTATTTATGGGCTGCAGTCAAGCCGTCAACCTCTTTTAGCTCCCACAGCCACCCTAAATTAAAAAAAAATGTGTGGGAAAATCATCCCCAAAATATCCAGAAGTGTGGCATTTTTACTTTATTTGGACCCCACAAAGCCACCCCTTCAAAAAATGGGGGGGGGGGGGAATAGAGCAACCACTTATGGCTGTGAGCGTGAAAATTGGTCCCCAACTCCAGTGTGGTTGCTTGCTCCTAAATTAAAATGAAAGTGATGTTTTAAATTATCTGAATGATACATCTGGATTTTTCAGCCATTAAACTAACATTACCTCTTGCCTTTTATATGAATTTGGAAAATAGTATGGGGAATATTTTTGTGTAGAACTTGCTGAACACACAATTATTTGTTCTTAACTGTTGTCAAGTCAACTTCAGTTTATGGCAACCCTTGATTATGGTCATCCATAATCATGGTAATTGGGGACAAAGGCAGGAGGGAGGATGTTGCCTAAAGCCAAGGTGAGTAGATAACCATATGAACGAGTATTGGAATGTAGTGTGGGAACCAGAGAGGACATGTAATGAAACACACTACACACATTTCAGCATTATCTAACCCCTTCCCCCTCATCTTCATGAGGGCACCCTTGACCAGTTCATCAGATGTCCTGTCTGGTTCCCACACTACATTCCAATACTCATTCATATGGTTATCTACTCTTTGGGCTTTAGGCAGCATGCTTCCTCCTGCTTTTGCCCTCTAATGACCATCATTAAACCTGAACTTGCAACCTCATCTTCATACCCACAAGGTTTTCAATTTTAATTTATATTCTCACACACAACTGGTTTATGGAAGTCTGTCTCTGGACTCTTCCCTCGACCCTATATACATTTGAGGAAGTAGGCTCAAGTCTATGATAGCTCATGCTACCAGCGACTTACTTTCAGGTAGTCTTAAAGGCGTTATTATGATCCCTTTGCATACTGATTTTCCAGAATAACGAGGTCTTTGAATTCTACAATGAGGTGGTGAGGGAGGGGACTAAGACAATTTAGTGCCTAAGGCAGAACATTCAAATGACTTTCCAGCTTGGATGCTCACACTTGCATCCCCAGTGATAAAAATACAATGCAGAAAATGCTGGTTTCACATTCAATGCTAGTAAACTTTTACTAAATGTTATAACACAACTTTAAAAGCACCAAGGAAAGTGGGGAAAGCCTATGGATATGGATATGCTAAATGTGACAGAACATGTTCTGCTCCTCTGAAGCCCTGAGTTATGAAACTTGACTGAGTGGTGGTGGTGGTGGTTTCAATCCTCTAGAGCAGGCTTTTTGAAGTGCCCCAAACCTTAAGCCTAGGGACTATCCTCACTGATGTTTGGCAGGGAGGAGGAGGAGGAGGAGGAGAGAGGGCCAGGTGCACCCTGTCTAGCAGTAGTGCCAGTCACACACAGTAATATGTGTGTACACATATTAATTTAAGTATTATTTCCAAGACACTGCTCTCTCTCTCTGAGATTCCTCTTCTTGAGGACTGGCAAAGAGGAGCTAAGACTTGAAATCTGGGAACCTTATTTACTACAACTGGGGAACTCTTAACAGTCTAAATTATTGTTACTATAGTTATTTATATCCTGCCTTTCTCCCAAAATTGGGACTCAGAATGGCTTACAATTTAAAAGAATAATACACTTAAAACATTTAAAAATGAGCATTAAAACAGAATTAAAACATTAAAACAGTATTTTAGAATAGTCTAAACATGACAAATGTTAAACAGTCAAGAGTTGGGGAATACTGCTGATCTTCTGTCCATCCTTGCCATACTGGGTATAAATAACAGGGCATTTTTAGCAGATAAATGGTTTCTGAGAATGGAGACTAATTTCAGTACAGAAAGCCAAGGGGCATTCCAGCTTCTGTTTGCAAAGCTTTCTTTCACATTCCTCAGTCTGCATCAACTCCACCTACTAAAAGAATATGGCATTGATGACCTTACTCCCACTCATAAACACACAGACTTCATGACTTCTCCCACACTCCATTTCTTTGGTAAACTTCCAGAAGAATAAGAATGACTCTTTGATCCTTCTCATACTGTGCTGGTGCTACAATTTAACTGATTAAGGAGAAAGCAACCACAACTTACAATAGAGACAGTCACATCCTGTTCATATTTACAGGAACAAAAGGAAAGCTGCCACCTCCTGCCTTTTCACATGCCATCTCATACCCGTTTTGCATGAGTACACTAGACTCTGTGTGCATGTGCCTTAAAATCACCTGTCAAATTATGGTGATTAATTTCATAGGGTTTTGTTAGGCAACGAATTCTCAGAGGTGGTTTTGTCCATCCCTTCCTCTAAAATATAGCCTACAGCTGCTGATATTTGTTGGTGGTTTCCCATTCAAGTACTAACCAGAACTGACCCTATTTAGCTTCCAAGATCAGGTAGGATCTGGCCCCTTTAGGAGCATTTAGGTGTAATGTAATCACTGAGAATCATGTAGTTGGGGGTCACGTTCTCTGCTAATAGGCCAAATTTTTATTCACATCTCTTCCCTGAGTATTCTCTCAAAAATCATAAGAGCTAATCTGGTGAGCCACCATGATTTGTAATGTTCAGTTATGACTGGGGAGAGAAAGGTTCAAATTCCTGTTTTCCCAGGAGGTTCAGTGGCTCCCAACCTCTGGAACTCCTTTCTGCAGGAGGTGAGACACAGACCTTTCTCTTGAAGCATAATTTAATCAATATGTAATGCTCTCAGTGAGACTCCTTATTGGAGTGTGTGCTTTGTTTATTATTATTTTAAAATGTATCCTTTAAAAATAAGTTTATACACTTTAAATGAGATTATTTTAATTGTTTTTAAAACTGCATGGATAGATTTTAATTGATTTCCTCCTGTGAGCCGCCTTATGTCCCACTCTGGGAGAAAGACAGCATATCCAATAGATAGATAGATAGATAGATAGATAGATAGATAGATAGATAGATAGATAGATATGGCCTGATTATAATCTCATAGCCTAATGTACCTTCCAGTGGTACTGATATGATGAAAGGGGAGAGAGAAACAACCATTTTGCTAACTTAGGCGCGTTACAGACCGCCCCTTTGGGGCGGCCTGTAGGCGCCCCTTTCCCCGCCAGATCGGGGCCTCAGTGTCCAGAGCGGCAGCCGCTGAGGCCCCGATCCACCGTTTTCCAGGCTGCGGGGAAGCGGCAAAAGGCCACTTCCCTGAGGCCTGGAAAGGGGTGTCCTTGGGGCTTCAAGCCCCAAGGACACCCCGCGGCGGCGGGGAGAAGGAGAAAGGGGCCATTTGGCCTCTTTCTCCTTTGGTCCGCTGGGCGCAGCCGTCTGAAGGCTGTGCCCAGCGGACCAAACCAGGAAGGAGCTCCGAAACGGTGCCCTGCCGCGACCCCAATACGTCACAACCGCGCCGCCTCATTTGGAGGCCGTGCGGTTGTCACATATCGATGGTGGCGGCCGTGTGGAATGGCCGCCACCATTTTGTGCGCACGGAGCATGCACTAGGGTTAGGGCGGTGCAGAAGCACCACCCAGTCTTAACCCTAGTACGCGCTCCGCGTGTAGTTTTTAGCCCGTCTGTAACGGGCCTTAAATTCCCATGAGCGAAGGAAGGATATAGATTCAATTAACTGCAATATCTGTGCTTGACTAGCATATGCAAGAAAGTAACAATAATCTAATATATTTTTATATCCTACTTTTACAATTATACCCTTTTTTCCCACTTCCCCCAAAACACCTTTTTTTATTCCAGCTTAATTGGGGAATTTTATTGCAACACTCAGCAAACTGTGAATATCAAAGGATGTTTCAGCTCACATGTGGATTTAGCAAGTGAAAATCAGATACGTTCACATTAAAATATGAAGCAAAAAATTCTTCCCCATCTCTGGTTAGAACTCCTTGCATGTCAGGTACAGATGCCTGCTCTTCTTTTATATTTACATGAGTAAATAGAAACCACTCCAGAAATGGTGTCTTCCAGCAATAAAATAAGCTGTTTCCCTTCTGAATGAACACCCAGAAGGAATATTTTACACTTCTTTCCTGCATTCATGGAAAAAGGAAATACATATATTGTAGAGAGTTGCTCTAAAATAAAACTGTAAAAACTTAAAATAAGTGTTATAACTGGTGTGGCTGTTAGAAAGAAACAGGGATACAACTAGACATGAGAAGTTTTTAAAAAAGTAATCAATTACAGTTACAATTCAGAGACACCCCCAATATCCCCCACAGGTAGTTACCATCAGGTTTATATTTTTTTGAAAGAAAGTCTGTACTTTCTCACTACAGTATTTAGCAGTAACTAATAGCATACTCATGACAACCACCATGGCAAAGTGGTTTTAGTGTTGGACTACAACTCTGGAAACCAGGGTTCAATTCCCAACTCCGCCATGAGACCTGCTAGGTGACCTTGGGCAAGCCACATGCTCTCAGCCTCAAGTAAAGGCAATGGCAAGCCTCCTCTGAACATATCTTGCCAAGAAAACCCCATGATAGAGTTGATGGAAATTGGAAACTACTTGAAGACACACAACAACAACATAACCCTCCAACATTTAACAGATGAAAACTGGGACACGTGTGGCCAAGCAACATCAAAGCACAGTCAAGATGGCAATGAGTATTAATGAGGAAGAAAATACAATCTAGAGGAGGATGCAGCAGACTGCTTTTGCCTGAGTTGACCGGGAAGGGCAAGGTTCCACCCCCTCTTCTCTTCTCCTCTCTGATGAGTTAACTGAGTGCAAACTACTTTTGCACTTTGAACTCAGTTTGTGGCAACTGATGTGAACTGATGACAAAGTGGAAAGGAGAGAAACTGGGACACTAGTTTACAGTTTGTAAAGCAGCCTAAAAATGAGACAACAGATGCGTAACTGGTACAGTCCCTGCCAAACAGGGACAACTGGAGGGTATGTAATGAAGTACCCACAGGCACTTTGTCGCATGGCAGCGGCAATATTAGGGTTTGGAAGCATGCAGCCACCGCACGCTCCTGAACCCTAATATGTACGGGCACCGGCATCATGGCAGCCACCCATCCATACAGGGGCCACCATGATGCCGTTGATGCCGTACAGTGACTAGATGTTGCTGGCAGGGAGTGGCATCATGGTGGTGCCTCTTCCTGCTTCCGGCATTGCAAAAAAGAATCCGCTGTAGGCGGCTTTTTTTTTTTTTTTTTGCGGCGCATCTGTGCTGCAGCATGGGGGTGCTGCAGCACAGACATAGGGCTTACAGGGGCAGCACGGAGCCCCCCGTCTGTACTACGCCATAGTTAGTTTTATTTAGTTTTCTTTAAGTACCAGAATTCTATAAGCTGTTGTCCTAATGGAAACCTAAGCACACATAAGCAGTGAGGCCACACACCTCTTATACCTTTAAAAAGCAATTAATGATTATACTACAAAAGGAGTGATACTATCCTTTGTTATATTGTTGTTGTTGGTTTGCTTTCACATTGTGTCTGACTTACGGCAACCCTAACATAAACCTATCACAGGGTTTTACTGGAATATTTGTTCAGAGAGACTTTGCCTTTTCCTTGCTCTGAGGCAGAGAGAAGTGTCCCCATGACTGAATGGGGATTCCAATTCTGGTCTCCAGAGTTGTAGTCCAGTGTTCAAATCACTACATCATACTGCCTTCCTGTTACATTATAATTTAATGTAACTTGTAACATACTGCAGAAAAATAAAATAAAAAGAAGAGGAAAATACTATTGCAAAAAAGAAGAAATTGCAAGCCATTCATTATTTCTACTGGTTATGTCCAGTTATTCCTTTAAAAATATGTGTTTTATACATCCAAAAATGCAAGTATAACTATAAATTAAACATTAAATTCTTAAAATAAGCTGCTTCGTATTGTTAACACCAAAATAATCTATATGCGTGCCACTGAGCATCCGCATATAGGCTTTAGAAGGAATGATATTTCACATAGCTTGCCTCAAAGGTAGGGAAAGATGTGCTCCATTAAAAGCAGGTGAAACCGAACTACTGAATCCCCATGCCCTACTACAGAAGCAGTCATTTATATACAACTAGAAAGAAAATGGAGAGGTATGCGGAAATCAGACTTTTAAATCATTCTGTATCCCGCTAAGGTTTAAATGCATTCCAAAGAGTGCCTCTGTTATTAGTATTCACCTTATCCATGTCTATAATATAGAAAACTGCCATAAAACTATTTTAGATCCCATCATTCTGTAGCATCTGGAGCAGAACCTCACACTGAGAAGGGAAATGAAAGTATTTTTAGCCTTCCCTTCAAAAACAGTAAGGATACACTAAATATAAATGTATCCACTTAATGGCACATACTCTTCAAGCACATTGCATGACAGCAGGTACAGCAATAACACAGAAACACCAATTTGTTTAAAAGATGTCCATTCCCCCAATGAAAAAAAGATATTATAGCTAAACCAAGATAGTGAATGGTAAGTCTTGCTCCTTGATGAAATGGAATTTATAAAGCCAGTCCTTGATAAATTCCATTCTGCGATGCTAGCAAGAGCTGATATCGGAAAACAAGAAAATATAAAGTGTCAAATTATTGGCCATCACATACCTATTACCCTTGAGGATGCATCTTCGACACTGCCTGTTCAAAAGCCACAAAGTCAAAAGAATAACAGGGTCCTATTTTTTATGGTTCCGGACTGCAACATCAGAAGCCATATGTAATGTATACAGCTGCAACATCACACAATATTTCAGCCTATTGATACAGACCTAAAGACAACGACAAACCCCCTCTGAACAAATCTTGCCAAGAAAACCCCATATCACATTAGCTGTCCCCAGAATATTCTGGCCCCGAATCCCTCCCCCTCCATTTGCCCGTTACCCCTTACTATTTGAGACTCTACCCCCCATACGAATATGCCAGAGCCCTCAGATTGTCAGGGGAAGGCTTGCTCTTGGTCCTACCACCAGCAAAGGCTCGCTTGGTGTAAGCACGACAGAGAGACTTCTTGGTGGCTGCTCCCACCCCCGGGAATGCCCTTCTGAGGGAAGCTAAGTTGGCCCCCTCTCTGCTTTTCTTTCCTCAGCAAGCAAAACCCATTTTATTCAGGCAGGCTTTTAATACATAATCATGGGCTGGCTTTTATATGGGCCGTTTGTTTTATGGGGTGTGTATTGTAGTGGAGGAGTGATGGCTCAGCAGTTAAGATACTGATTCTGACGAATGCAGGATTGTCAGGTTGGCAGTTCGAGGCTCAGGTATCGCGTGATGGAGTGAGCTCCCGTCACTAATCTTATGCCAACCCAGCAGTTTGAGAACATGTAAAAGTACATGTAGATAAATTTTAGAGGGAAGGTAACAGCATTCAGTGCCGTCTTGCTGGCCACATGATCACAGAGTTGTCTTTGACAATGCTGGATCCCTTGGCTTAGTAATGGAGATGAACACCACCCCCTACAATTGGACACGACTAGACGATCTTGTCAAAAGGGAAACCTTTACCTTTTTACTATTGTAGTTTTTAATGTATGGAATTATATGCTGTTTTCATTTGATGTTTTTAATTATTTTTTAAAACATTTATTGTAAAGTTTTTAAAAATGCTTTTATTTGTGAGCTGTCTTGCATCCCTTTCTGGGAGAAAGGTGGCATAAAAATGAAATTAAAAAATACAACAGATAAAATACCTGTTATATTTTGCTACAGGTTTTCAGCTCTCACAGTGAACTACGTGTGGCTCTATTGCCACACAGCCCTCATTCATTGCCTGCCATTGCCACTAAGATCAGAACAAGGTGCCCAACCACATTATCAACCACAGGGACTTCAAGCACAGTCGGCCCTTGGTATACGTGGGGGATCCGTTCCGGGCCTCCCCGCGTATGAAAAAATCCACGTATGATCAAGTCCCATTCTATCCAATGGCGGCACGCGTACACGTGCCCACCATTGGACACAAAAGTCCCTCTCTTCCCTTCCTCTTTCCCCCCTCCTTCCTAACTTTCTTCTCTCCCTCCCTCCCTCCCTCCCTCCCTGCTTACCTGCTGGGTCGCTACGCTGCTGCCGCCTCCACATTTTCATTGCCACTGCGGGAAAATCCGGGTGCTGCTCTTGGAAGCCTCCAGGCTGCACCTGGCCCTCTCACGGTGGTGGCGGCGGCAGCAGCAAGGAGGACGAAGCTTGGCCTCGTCCTCCTAGCCACCGCCATAGAAGGGCCAGGTGCAGCCTGGAGGCCTTGGCCTCCAAGAGCACCACCCGGACTTTTTGTGGCAGCAGCGGCAGCAGCAGCGAGGAGGACGAGGCTTGGCCGCCTTGCGGCTTCGGCCTCTGCCTGCTGCGAAAAGGCTGGGTGGTGCTGCACTCGGCTCTTTCCCGGCAGCAGTGGTGGCGAGGAGGACGGTACTTGGCCTTGTCCTCCTCGCTGCCACCACCGCCACAGAAGGGCCGGGTGGTGGCCTGGAGGCCTCTTGGCCTCCAAGAGCACCACCCGGCCTTTTTTGTGGTGGCGAAGGCAGAGGAGGCCACAAGGGAAGTTAGGAAGGAGGGGAGGAGAGGAACTTTTGTTGCCAATACTTCTGGGTTTGCCATGCATGTATGCTCAAATCCGCACTTGGCAAATCCACGTATAAGGAGGGCTGACTGTAAAAGGCAGCATCTGTCATTACTGTGAAAAACTGCAGCAAAAGGAGAGTTATTTAAACATGGGCTACAGGGAGAAAATTCCAAAATGTGTGTGGGCATCCCAAAGACAGTTTGGACTCAGTTCGGGGTTCTGGCCCTGAATCATGTAAACAGGATGCAGCAGTCCTAGGTAGAATTCAGGGTAAATCACTCATGTGGAGAAGCCCATAATTGCATACTCAAGACCAAGCCCTTTTTCCTTCTTGTCCTCTGTCTAACTGAATAGTTTTTAGCAGCATCAGGATTACAGTGATGGTGAAGGAGAGCAGGAGAAACACTGACTTTTGGCACAGAGTTGAAGCAGTGTGTATGCAGCAGATTGAACTGGGAAACAGCAGGATTCTGTTTTAGCTCACCCTACCGCAGCTATGTGTGCCTGTGTAAAATAGGCAAAGGAAAGCAGCAGCAGCCTGCAGAGTCTCTTACTGAGCTTGCAGTGTTGCCAACAAGCCTCAAAGATATTCCCCAGAATGTTTTACCAAAATCCCAGATCCCTGGAATTCCCCAATATTTACCAGAATATTCAGTCAAAATCCCCAGAAATAAATTAAATTCCCCAGATTTTGGGGAATTGCCCAGAAATTGGCAACACTGATTGTGAGAAAAGCAAAACAGAGAGAAAATGGGAAAGCAGATAAATCTGCCTCACCATCTACCTTAGCATGCATTTAAAAGCATAGACCAGAATGGAAATCATTTAAAAACTGGAGAATGGTGAAAGAAAAAGAAAAAATCCCTACATTCATTTTGCAAGAAGCTTTCAAGTAGCCTCTAGAAGGTTTGAAATATTTTTGTTTATTTAAAAAGCTTATTTGAACTGCTTGTTTAATTTCACATGCATGTATTGTTGGATTTGAATAAACAGCTGCTGAAACATGTTGAATTGCTTTTCTTTGTAGTGTAGGGACCTATCTCAACTCTTTCCATGTTATTTCTGCCTCTGGTACCAAATTTTTTGTTAAAGAAGTAATATCCAAGAACATGTCTACTTCATTAATTAAGGTATATCTGTAGTTTTCATTTTAAATTGGATGTCTTTTATTAAAGTTTAATTGAAGATCTCAGGTTGTGGAAGCGGGCTCTGCAACGACTAGAGCGCGACTGGCAGAAACACCAGCGCTTATCTGACAAGACACTCCTAGAGTCTCAGTTGAAGGCCTACGGAGTGGCAATAAGTGCAGCAAAGCGTTCCTTCTTTGCTGCACGTATTGCATCCGCAGAGTCCCGTCCAGCAGAGCTGTTCAGGGTGGTGAGGGAGCTTACCCAATTGCCCCCCCCCCGAACCCTATTCTGGAACCATCTAAAGCCTGCTGTGACGAATTTAACAACTTCTTTGCGGATAAAATCTCTCGGATAAGGGCTGATCTTGATGCCAGTTTTAGCTCAGAATCTAGAGTAGAGGTATCCAGAGCTTCCGCAGACTTGGTTAAACTGGATCACTTTGAGTCTGTCTGTACTGAGAATGTGGACAAGATTCTGCGAAGTGTTAGGAAGACGACTTGCTCTCTCGATCCCTGTCCTTCATGGCTGACAGCGCAAGGGGGGACGGTTGTAACTAATATGTTGCACCGTATTATTAATACATCCTTCAGGGATGGGCAATTTCCATCTACATTGAAGACAGCCATAGTAAAATCTTTATTAAAAAAGCCCTCTCTTGACCCCCTAATTCGGAACAATTATCGGCCTGTCTCGCTGCTGCCATTTTTAGGGAAGGTGATCGAGAGGGCAGTTGCCTTTCAGCTTCTGGGGATCTTGGATGAAACGGATTATCTGGATCCATTTCAAACCGGCTTCCGGGCGGGCTATGGAGTTGAGACTGCTATGGTCGCCTTAGTTGATGATCTCCGTCTGGGCATGGACAGGGGTAGCGTGTCCCTGTTAGTGCTTTTGGACATCTCAGCGGTCTTCGATACCATTGATCATGGTATCCTTCTGGAACGCCTGAGGGAGTTGGGTATCGGGGGCTCTGCTTTGCAGTGGTTCCGTTCCTACCTCTCGGGTAGATTCCAGATGGTGGAGCTGGGGGACTGTCGCTCTGATAAGAGGGCCCTTTCATCTGGGGTCCCTCAAGGAGCGATTTTGTCCCCCATGCTGTTTAACATTTACATGAAGCCGCTGGGAGAGATCATCCGGAGACATGGGGAGAGTATGTTGATGACATCCAAATAGTCTTGTCTATGTCTCCGACTGATGCAGTAACTAAGGAAGGCATCTCTCCTCTTAATGCTTGCTTGGAGTCGGTAATGGGCTGAATGAGGGAAAGCAGACTCAGCCTGAATCCAGAGAAAACGGAAGTACTGGTGATAGGCTCTCCTGGTCCAGGTTTGGAAATTTTTCCACCTATGCTGAACGCGGTCACGCTCCCTGTGAAGGACTCCGTTCGCAGTCTGGGGGTGCTCCTTGACTCGTCGCTCCACCTTACATCTCAGGTGGATGCGACGGTTAGGAGCACCTGTTATCAACTTCGGCTGATACGCCAACTGCAACCCTTCCTGGACCGGGGGGACCTTGAAACCATGGTACATGCTCTGGTAACCTCTCAATTAGATTTCTGTAATGCGCTTCACATGGAGCAACCCTTGTACCAAACCCGGAAGCTTCAATTAGTGCAGAATATGACTGCTAGGCTGGTCACTGTGTGTTCCAGAGCCTGCCACATAACACCAGTCTTAAAAGATCTTCATTGGCTGCCTGTTCGCTTCCGGGTTGAATACAAGGTGTTGGTTATTACCTATAAAGCCCTAAATGGCTTGGGTCCAGGGTACTTGGAGGACCGCATCTCCCCATATAATCTGCCCCGCACTCTCAGGTCGGGTGAGAAACATCTTCTAAAAGTTCCAGATGCTCACTATGCTGCAACTCGGAGGGCATTTTCCGTCTCATCCCCACTACTCTGGAACTCTCTCCCCAATGAGCTCCGTACAATTAGCTCACTTGATGGATTTAAGAAAAACTTGAAGACCAGGCTTTCCCCCCATGAACCTTGTTGTCATTCTTCTTCCCCTGCAATTGTGATGTATTCCACCTTCTCAGCCTTTTGTATGAGTGCTGTTTGCTGTGTTTTTATCTTGCTTGTTTGTAATTGTTGTTAGGGAGGTTGGGGTGATGATGTTTTTAATTGTTTTCAATTCATTGCTGTACACCGCTATGATCTATGGAATAGTGGTATATAAATAAAAATTTTATTATTCTTATTTTATTATTAAGAGGTTTTGGTATGTGACATAGTGGTTTTTTAAAAAAAAATGCACAATAATATGTATATTCTTAAAATGTGTGGCCTTTAACTTAGTTAAAGCTGCAGTTCCAGGGTATACTGATAGAAAGTAACTGCTATTGAAATGCCAATAAATAAGATTTACTTCTAAGCAAATACACTTAAGACTGGGTCCAACTGAAATGGTTTAATATTTAGCATGTGAATGAATAAAGATAGCAGATAACACAATGAATGGGAGCATCCTATATCTTGATTTCTAATCCATATATTATACACTTTAAAGTGAATAAATTGGAAACAAAGAACTCTTAAACTGCACAAAAACAGTTGCATTTATGACTGTGGTTTATTGAGCTGCCACCATCTCCTAAATTAATTCATATTTTCTCATCACATCATGTGTAAAACAGCCTGAATTTTATTGCTCCTGACAAGACCTAAGAGATTAAGTGGAAATTGGTCTGGACCTAAGTTAAAATCTATGGGAAGCTCATGCTGCCAAAGCCTACCAAGGAACCGGGAGGAAAATACATTCACATATAGCAGTGGAATATTTGATCCAACCTCAATGAATGTTTGGCTTGTTGAAGTCATCCTACTCACACACAAGTTGGAAAAGGTTATAAAATATGATGACACTTAGCTGTGCTTCTCCTTGTCATTGGAATCAGGTGGGGCTATGCAGACGCTGGACAGATGCCTGGATGCTGTAATGGGCTGGATGGAGGCCAGCCTACTGAAGCTGAATCTACATAACATTAGAAGCTCAGTAGATTGTGGGAATCGGGATGGAGCTGCACTCCCCTCTATAGGGAAGATGCACAGTTTGAGAGTAGTCCTGGATCCATCTTTATCATTGCAGGATCAGGTAACTTGGCCCACTTGCTACAGTCCTTTATAGACATGGATAATCTAGCATTGGTAGTTCATGCCCTGGTAACTTCCAGCTTAGACTGCTGCAGCATCTTCAATGTAGGATTTAAGAGCAGTGACATCACTTGGAGGGTGCGGGGAATGCAGGCCACACCAGGTGACACCCTAAGGGGGATGCCACCACTGTTCCTCAAATATCTGAGGTTTGGCTAAAGGGCTGTTGTATTCACCTGTTTCCTTTTAAATGCTGTAAGATATGGGGTGATTGAGGTGAAGCTTAGTGAGAGATGAAAGGAGAAGTCCCAGACTTTTTTAAAATTAAAAATTTAAGTTTAATTTAAAAAATATATAATTTGTTATTTTTTAATTATTTTTAAAATTATTTTAAATTTTTATTTTAAAACATCACATCTCACCAAATTTTCACCCTAACCACATGAAACTATATAGATGCAAACACATTTAGGTTGTGTGTATGATATTGTAATTTAAAAGTACAGTGCACCTGCATCATATGTGGCTTACAGCATATGCTGGAAGCTACATTGGAAAAAGCCTTCTTGTGTCCCAGAAGAAGTAATGGGGCGTGTGCCCGCAGCGCTCACACCATGCCGCACCATGGCCACATGCCCCATTACTTCTAATGGGGCTCCAGCATACACAATATTTCCCTTACATGCATAAGGGAAGGGCCCACTATATAATTTTAATTTTGCTAGTTGTTTATATCACAACTATTACCATTAAATTCAACGATATATGGGAATTATGATTTATGAGTAACATTAGCACTAAAAAAAATTACTAAAGATTCTATATCAGTGATGGTGAACCTATGGCATGCGTGCCAGAGGTGGCACTCAGAGCCCTCTCTGTGGGCACATGTGCTGTCACCCCAGCACAGAGTTTGCCAGAGTTTGTTACTAGAAAGCCAGAGGGACATGGCATTTTGCAATAAATAAGTGGGTTTTGGGTTGCAGTTTGAGCACTCGGCTTCTAAAAGGTTCACCATCACTGTTCTATATGGTCTAGTAATGGGAGAAGGTCAATGGGCCAGTGACACCATGAGTTACCACACCAGGTGACACCAACCCTAGTGATGCTACTGCTTAGGACAAAAGACACGGAGACAGGAGATTTCAAGCAACTGTAGTGAAATAATTCATGGATTGCCAGGATGTGGACCTATAGCTATGTTAAAGTATCTGTACATATGCTCTCAGTACTAACACCACCAACTGGCAATCCTGGGAAGCTGTAAAAGCTCCAACAAAGTCCCCAGAAGAAACCACAACAGATGCCTACCTAGAGAATTTCTTTTCCAGTATCAGAGCAACTTTTAAAGCTTGCAGAATGCCCTAAAATATGTTAGGGTTGCCCTCTGAGAGAGTCCACCTTTTACTTCCCAAATAGCCAGAAAGGCAATTTATGCTCAACTGGAGATATTTAAAAGCCAAATAACATTTATTTGATGCTCACACAAAGTAAGGAGATGTTCTTTTCTTTTAAAGAGAGTATTGTCATTGGCTGGCTCAAAACAGGCTTTCTCAAAATCTTTTTGTTTCTTCGAATAATCAGAAACACGAAGTGCATTTTACTGTGTTTTAATGTGGCAGCAGGTGAGTAAGAATTTATGGGAGGTAATGGTTATATTCCCAATTTATACAAGCCAAAAATGAAAGTTTAATAAATTAGGATGATTTATTCATCACCTTACTGATGAATGTGAGCTGTTCACTCCTGCTTCTCTCCTTTCTTCAGTAAATTAACTAGAAAGCAGGCAGTTTCTCTTGGTGTCTGATCCTGAGATTATCATTGTATGTATCCAAATAAACCAGGATTATAAACCTGTAGTTTTAATCCATGGCTTGTTATTATCATGGTTTGTCTTGGTGCACTAAACCATAATCTTAGGACTGGACATAACAAGAAGCTATCTTATTTATCATTAGTTTACAAACTTAAGTGAAAGAAGGAGCAGTTTTGCTATAGGAACTACCCTGCTAGCAGTTTACAGCCTGATTTATTAAACATTTTTTTGGTTTATAGCGATGTGCAAGTGGAGGTAATGTGCATTGCTTGTCTTGACAAAACCTTTGCCTTAATACAATCCAAGATTGAAAAGACTAAGGCTTAAAAGCATCCCATAGAGTATATGTTGTAATACACATGAAACACCAAATCGGTACTCAAAAGAGGAACAGGTAGAAACCCTGAAAAGATATCTATATTTGTGTAATTCCTTGATTAACCCAACCAAAAGTTAACAGGAAAAAAATGTAGGGATTTCAGCTCTGATGATCATTTCATCTGGCAAATAGAGACAAAAAACAGGTTGGGATATGATAGGTGGAGGTGGGGGGACTGACTTGAACTCATTGCATCTGCACAATCACATTCTTAAAATGGAAAAGGGGAAAAGGTAATGTAAGTGTTTCACTTTATATCCCCAGGGCTACCCCTCAGACTGTTAAGAACAATAGAGGAAGAAATATTTGATCCCCCCCATAATGGTACTGAATAACAGCTGGATAGTTTATTTAAAAATAAAATTAGAAAACTGAATCAAACGTTTCTTCTTTTCTTGCTCCTAGGGGCCTTTTTAGGTGAATGGGTTGGACAATAAGGCAGACACAGTCTCCAGACCTTCAGCACCTTTCCATCCCTACAGTTAAGACTAATATGAATGTCTTGAGACCACATTCCAGCTTGATCTATGATCATGAAGTTACTATAAACCCTCTGTGTTTCCCCACATACCTGTTTTTGTAACATTTTGTTTGATGGAGACATCTGAGGATCTCAAAAACATACAGATATGTACAGAGTTTGTCCTAACCACAAAGGAGTACAAGGCACTGCAGAGTGGAGGACATTAAAAAAAAGGGAGGACATGACCAAACTAAAAACTCTCATATAAATGTAAATTCATGCTTCTTAATGATGCTCAAAATGGATGACATTTTGGAATTCCTCCTGGACAGAAGGTTGAAATATAGGATATGTCCAGCAAAGGAAGACTTCTAGTCACCCTGTATACATATGGATTTTGGTTGTTCTGATCAAGGTAGGGGTTTGGAAACTTGTCTTATGGCTCACTGCTACATCTAAAAGACACATTGGGATTTTTTTTTAAAAAAAATCTTAAATTAGAGTCCCAAGTGTCCTGCAAAATACAGTAAATATTGCTTTCGTTGGGGGGGGGGTACCACCAGCAATTCATCTTACAGGCTTTGTTTAGAAAACCAGTTATCTTGAGATAACACCTTAACTTTACTCAGACTTTGATTTTCTTTCACACTCAGTGGGTCAACTGTAGGTGAAGTGAGATGAAAGCTGGCAAAGGCAGCTGCAGACAGTTATATATTTTATCAGGAAAAGGCTTGCTTAGAAACAGAGGACACAATCCTGACAAAGTTCAAGACATTTGATTTAAGCCTCATTTATTTAAACAGAGAGACAGATAAGCACATGCTCCCCCACTTAAATCAATGCACTGGCTGATGTCTTTCTCAACTAAATGAGTGGTGCCTATATGAGTTGAACTTTGAGCCATGTCCACAGGGTCTATGCAAGAAGCATTCAGTGACAACTAATCTAAGGATAAACAATGCATGGAAGGAAGGGGCCTGCTGAATTTCATGGAATGATATGTAGATATTACACACAAGTTGTTTCAACAGAGACAGTCAATGCCCAAGAACAAGGATGGAGAATTACGTACTCAATCCTATTTTCTTCCTTCTATCTTCTTCCTGAGATAAACTATCTGCGTAGAATTGGAGTAATGTCAGTCTAAGCACTGATTTTCACTCTTTACTGCTTAACAGTCCCAACGACACAGTTCAGGCTTTCACAGCTTGGCATTATTCAGACTAGGGTTGTAGATCTCAGGACATGGATCTCCAGTTTTCATGGAGCATTTTCAGGAGGCAAACAAATGTGCAAATTCTCCATTTTGCAGGGTTCAGATCTGGATAAGAAGAAAGATCTGAACAAATCTCCAGAGTGCCAGCATGGGGTAATGGTTTGAGTGTTGGACTACAGCTCTGGAGATCAGGGTTCAATTCCCAGAGCAGCCATGAAACCCACTGGATGACCTTGGGCAAGTCACATGTTCTCAGCCTCAGGAGAATTCAACGGCAAACCTCCTCTGACCAAAACTTGCCAAGAAAACCCCAAGAGAGGTTTGTCTTAGGATCACCATAAGTTGGAAATGACTTGAAGGCGCACACATACACACAGAGACAAAGAAATCTCCAGGTCACCTAGGAAAGCAGCAACTTATTACTATTTCCAAGGATTCATGGATTTGTTACAGCAACTCGCACTCTTAAAGAGGTCTAAGTATTTACTTTGCTTGCTACATCCCTCCCAGTCATTGTGGTGCCAGAGCTCACCCTCCACTTAGCTCTGCTCCCACCTTCTGGCTAGAAAAAGTACAGTAGAGCTGCTTCAAAAGAAAGTTTCAAAGAATACAGGAAAAATCATGAAGCAATGCACGGAAGTTAATGTGAAAATAAAAACCAGTTAGTCTTAAAGGTTCTGTCACTTTTCTTTTTTTTTTCACCCTCCCATGTCCTTCCTCCTTATGCTGCAAGAGACTAACATTGCTACTTCTTTGAAAACTAGTTATATAATTCTATGGAGATTATTAGATGGGGGACAGGAGCGAAGCCTGTCCTTATCCCGTCCGTGACAGTGATCACACAAAAGACTTTCTCACATGTTGTGCTGATCCTGTCACAAACCTGTCAGTGAAATGGACTTGCATTAATTGGTTCTTCCATTAATGCAAAATGAGGGACAAGGATGGGACAATTCCACTCCACTGACAGGACAATGACAGGATCAGTACAATGTCATCTGAAAGTCCTTCCCGCAATTGTGCAGGAAGGATGGAAAAGGATGGGACAAGGATGTCCTGTCCCTCATCTCATAATCGCCTATGACTGTAAAGAAGCCTGGTGGTACAGTGGATAAATGCCAGTACTGCAGCCACAAGGTTGTGAGTTCGATCCCAGGTGCTCCAAAATCCACTTAGCCTTCCATTCTTTTGTAGGTTAGTAAAATGAGTATCCAGTTTGTTGGAGGCAATTGGCTTACACATTGTAAATCACTTAGGGAGTGCTAGTTCACTGATATGCGGTATATAAATCTATTTTTATTGCTATATTGCTATAAATGTGAGTCAGTGTAGTGTAGGGGTTTGAGTGCCGGACAACAACTCTGGAGACCAGATTTTAAATCCCCACTCAGTCATGAAAACTGACTGGATGGCCTTGGGTAAGTCATACTCTCTCAGCCTCTGAGGAAGGCAATGGCAAACCCACTCTGAAGAAATCTTGCCAAGAAAATCCCATGATAAGTTTGCTTTAGGGTCACCAAATGACTTGAAGGTAAACAACAACAACAATAATGATGCTCAATATAGAATAGCATGCTGTCCCACAGAATCATCTTGTCTGATAATCCTGCAAATGTTAGTTTCTAACTATTGATTCACCAGAACTTTCTTGACAGTTTATGATAACATTCCAATGAAAACATGGGGAAATCAATTAAAGACATTCTCTTTACGTCCTTGAAGTAACAAACAAAAACATTCAACCTATATATTTTTTCAATGATTAGAC
Source organism: Sceloporus undulatus (assembly GCF_019175285.1). Lineage (NCBI taxonomy): Eukaryota > Metazoa > Chordata > Lepidosauria > Squamata > Phrynosomatidae > Sceloporus > Sceloporus undulatus. The sequence goes on from NC_056527.1 coordinate 23,693,273, forward strand.
GTCTTTCTTTCATCTCTGAGGAATGTTTTGCCAGAGTTCAAAGACACCAACAGACATTCCACCTGCAATGGTGGGTTTTTGTACAACTTAATTATCCTCCATTTTCTTGAAAGGCTGCTGAGAAAAATGTGCTGAGTCTGAGAATGGTATCACCAGTAATACCCCCGTTATTCAGCTCTGTATTTAATGAAAAGGTTTATGAATCTGTCTGCTACTGCCCTCTCTTGGACTGATCTCTGTTCCTCTCCTGTGTATGACAAGGACTGAGAGTATGGCCTATATCATAAATCCCTTATCGTTTGGAAAGCTAAGCCATTTTATTGGCTATGACATTTGTTAGTTACCCCTGGTCTTTAATTGCTTATTTTATTGCGTTATTTATTTTTATCCATTGCTTTTACTAAATTCTGTTCTTACTGTAAAATGCGCTGGGATTTTAACAATCCAGAGTGATATTCAAATGTTCTGAAATAAATAAGAAATGGTGGTGACTTCTCTAATTTCCAAGATACCACTATGCCACCTCGTTTTATTTTATTAAAGCAAGTCTCCCTTTGAGAATGACAAATCTATTGTTCCCCCTGACTGAGTTAGCTCAGTATAACACCAATTTCCTGAGATTTTGGTCACACAAGGCCACATCCTCTATCAAGGGAAACAAGGAGAACGGACAGCTCTGACATTAAAATAAGGAGTTTCAGGGATGCAAGAAGCAGTGACAGTCAGCGTCTTATAGCAAGAACCATTTCTGTCCTTGTAAAAGGCACTCTGCTAACTTGCCTCAGTGAGTTGACATTTTATATTGAACATGTATTAGAAATGTAAAGAGGCTCAAAAGCAATAAAACAGCAACAATATGACTATGGTAATAACAAGAGCTTCTTCATTCCATGATTGCTTCAAAGAAATAAATTCCTTTCTTACTTGTGTATTCCAAAAGGACTCCATGAACTTTATACTAAAGGTCAACAAGCTCTGGTTTCATTTCATTGGGAGAACTAGCAAATTACCTGATATTTGAGTCTAGGACTTGTTCAATAGCTTTTAGCCTAACCTCTACTGCTGCTGTGGAGAATCAGGACAGCACCAAGCTCCCAAGGATGAGATGGACATGACCAAAGCAGGCCTTTCTGAAATAGCAACAGCATCAAACAACAAGCCACTACTGTATCTTGATTTTTCTAATAGAAATCCAAACTATGGCTGCTTAAACTATAGCATGCCAATTATTCTTTTCATGCTAGGCATTAAGATCATTTATAAATACAGTCCCAAAACACAGACCTACTTAAGATCATCATATAGATCAGTGATTCCCAAAAAGGGTAGTACTGCCTCCTGGGGGGGGGTATGGAAAGATCCAGGAGGGCAGTGAGGAAAAAGGGGGCAGCATGGTGTAGTGGTTTGAGCACTGGACTAGGTCAATGGGAGACCAGGGTTCGAATTCCAGCTCAGCCATGGAAACCCACTGGGTGACCTTGGGCAGGTCACACTATCTCAGCCTCAGAGGATGGCAATGGAAACCCCCTCTGAAGAAACCTGTCAGGAAAATCCCATGATAAGGTCACCTTAGGATCGCCATAACTTGGAAATGACTTGAAAGCACACCACCAAAACAAGCTTCAGTCAAAGTACTGGCACACAAGAAAGACAGGGGGGAACTAGTGGCCTTGAAGATCATGGTGGGAATGAAGGTTGTATGAAACTTCTCTTTTCAGGGTTCCTTAAAATTACCGCACAGCCTTATTGATCGCAAAAACTGGCACAGGTGAGAGGCTTCTCTGTTGCTGCTCAAACAACCTCTCAGTTGCTGTTCCCAAGGTGACTGAGTGCAAAGGGAGCAGCGTCTGAGATTGATTGTTTTGAATTTGCAGCAAAACAGTAGACCTAATATTCAAAAATTGTTGTTGTTGAGGTACTAGAGTTGTTGCCCAAGAGGAAAAGGAGTAGTACAGTTTGCCCTTGGCATATGCACCCTTGCCATATGCAGTTTTAAGCTTATGTGGGTGGCGGGCGGTGAGGAGCACACTACCATTCAAATCAATGGGACACCGGCATATGTGAAATTTGCCATACACAAGGTGTGTGTGTGTTCCAGAACAGATCCCTCGCATATGGCAAGGGCAGATTGTAGTCCAAAAATGTTTGGAGGCCATTGATATAGATGTACAGTATGTCTTTTATTTTACACAGCACAGGCTTCTATGTTAAGGACTGTTAGAGAATAAGCCTTTCTTGAAAAGCATTCTGTCTGAAGGCCCGTCCATGTAAAGCCCAGTTTAAAAAAATAAAAAGCCACATAAATAAAAAGCCACAAAAAGCAAGAGCAGGAATCTTGACCAGTTTGTACTTGGACAGCAGACTCAGCGGGAATGCCTTGTTAATACTAGGCACCACTATGGTGTGATGCATTGCATTTAAGTGAGAGTTATGCTTTCCAAATTTGCATCTATCTATACTGTGAAGATCTTCTGTTTATCTATTCCACCTCTGTCATCAAATGTGAGGGCTTTCACTTATCTCCCCTTCTGCCACTAATGCAAGGTCCTCCTCCTGTCCTACCACCATGGCATCAAATGTGAAGACTTTTTAGATGCCCTTGTGGTTCCTGTGCAAGACCTTATTCATCTGATCTTCCCAGTAGACACCACCACTCTGTATTAACTGCTGTCACTGCAGACACCATGAACCTTACTGCACAGGTTCTATAGAACTCCATAGAACATGACAAGAACGGAAGGGGCCTGGAACGAGTGGGGGATGCATTTTACTGCACACAGAAGTCCCTCACTCGTTCCGTTCCCTTCTGTTCCATTCCCAATCTGTCCCAGAGGGGGCGATTTTTGAGAACTGTTCAGAACTGTTCTCAAAAATCTTAGTCCTCTGGGATGGATTGGGAATGGAACAGAAGGGAACGGAACGAGGGAGGGACTTCTGTGTGCAGTAAAATGCGTCTCCTACCCGTTCCGTTCCCTTCCCAGCTGTTCTCATCGCGTCCCAGGAGCCCTGTGTGGTAAGGTCCCATGTCTAAGCACAAGCTTTCAAATATGTAACATTCTTGAGGGTTTGAATATGTAATAAAAATAATAATGATTTACTAAAGAAAAATTGACCATAACATCACACACACACACACACACACACACACACACACTATAATAATAATAATAATAATAATAATAATAATAATAATAATAATAATAAATTTTTATTTATATACCGCCCTGTGGCGAACCAATCCGGGCTGTTTACAACATTAAAATAACATACAGCATAAAAACAATATATTTCCCTCCCCCCTTAAAAAGTTATTAAACTACATATCTAATTTAAAACCACAATAACTAGTTAAAATAACAATAAATTAAACAAAATAATACCAACCAACAAACCACTGCAACTTCAGTTCTAAAGAAAAGAAAAGGGGGCTTTGGAGACATTACTGAGGAGGGGGGAGATCATGAAGTCCTGAGATCCTGAAGCCGGGATATTTCAGTCTGGGAAGGCCTGCCTGAAGAGATCCGTCTTGACAGCCTTTTTGAAGCTGTCCAAAGATGTTAATTGATGGATCTCATCCAGCAGGTCGTTCCAGAGCCTGGGGGCGACAGCAGAAAAAGCCCTCGATTTTTGAGGCTGCAACAAGTTCCTCCCAGAGGACCGGAGAGCGCGGGGAGGATTGTATGGGAAGAGGCAGTCTCTGAGATAGCTTGGACCCAATATATATTCTCCTGACTGATTCTAACTCTAACACATCTCTCATCTCCTCTCTCACTCACATCTTAACTGCAAGCCTGACTCTAACTCTCCTCTATCTCTGACTAAGGGCCTGAACAGACAAGCCAAAATGAAGCTGCTTTGGATCACTTTGGAGGTACAGTATTCTGTTTAAATGCTGCATGGGTCCTAAGAGACTGGAAGTTGCGCCAAAGCCACACTCCAGTCCTAAGGACTGGAGTTCAGCTTTGGTGCAGCTTTTGACCTCTTAAAATGCATGTGTAATTTAAACAGCATACATCCAAAGTGACCCAAAGCAACTTTATTTTGGCCTGTCTATTTGGGCCCTCACTCTTCGAACCACTTAAGCCTCACTCTAACAGACTCCTAATCCTAACCTTGACAGATCCAGCCCTCACTCTAATTTTGATATACACCTGCCTTTTAAACAACTCCTCAGACATCCAGCCAATCACCAGTTATTATTCTTCCTAACTGATCTTTACTTTATTACATCTATTATACATTATCATACTTTATCATAATTTATCTAACAAATGCAGCAACATTCCCCCCCCCCAAAAAAGTCCATAATGTCACACATACAAATTAGTATATTGACATTTGAAGCATATCCAAATTGTGCTTCATCATCTTTTTCTGGTGATCATTAAGAGGCTACCCTAGATTCTTAACGAATACAGCATTCATAACTGCAGAAAGGTTTACAAGTAGTGTATTAGCCATCAAAGAGGTTCGTGTTTTTGAATATACTAGGAAATGTGGATTCTGCCAATTCATAGGGGGCATAATGAGAAACGAGACAGGAAAGCCAGCATGGTATAGTAGTTTGAGTGTTAAACTATGACTCTGCAGAACAGGGTTTGATTCCCAGCTTGGCCATGAAACCCACTGGGTGATCTTGGGCAAGTTACATGCTCTCAGCCTCAGGGGAAGGAAACGGCAAACCTCCTCTGAACCAATCTTGTCAAGAAAACCCCATTCACCTTAGAGTCACCATAAGTCAGGAACAACTTGAAGGCACACAACAACAACAACAACAACATAGAAAGGTGGTGACATCCAAATAAAACAGTCACCACTTTTCCTGACTTTCCAGGCCAAAGAATAAGTTGACACAGAAAGTTTAGGAATAGGGGTATAGGAGGCCCTGTGACTTGTTTCCATCCATTCATGCAGGGTTGAGCAAAATTGGATTGTAACTCCCATTGGCCTTAGCTAGCATAGTCAGAAGTGGGGGATTGTTGGAGCTGTAGTTTGTCCACCACTACCGCTATGTGTTTGCACAAACATTTGCTTTCATGTTTTTGAAGTTCATGTTCAACTATTTTTATTTCCTTCTTTGGAAATAAATTCATCTATTTTTATTTTCTTCAGATGACTGGCAAATATGACACAATACAAGAGCAATTTTGATTTGCAAGAGAGCTGTCCCTTACGTATTTCTGCATAACTCCCTGTCATTGCTCTTTTCCAATCTGACTTCATTTCTGTAATAGACATATGAAGACATATCGATCCTAGCAAATACCTCAGAGTAGTCTATGCAAAGAAAAGCAGGGCAGAAAGCCTCATGGAATGTATGTATGTCTGATATGCAGGAAAGGCTTCAATCTGGCAAACCCCTTATACAAATTAGATAAAAGAATGTAGAAAACAGATGCTTCTCTACAGAAGCAGCCAAGATCTTCTAATATCCTGACAACTTGTTAATCAACAAACATATGGTACCACTTTAGCAAAACAATCCATCTGAACCACTCTATTTACATGGTCTTTTCCTATAAAAGTACTTTCTAGACTCAGCCATGGCTAGGGAATAAAATAACAGTTATTTTTCATCCCCCGTCTTAATGTAAACTGCTCATTAACTACAAATCAAGTACAGTTTGGCAGATGCACAATTCTGAATTTTAGACTGTAATGGAGGGTGGAAGGGAGGAAGAAGCCACAGGCAAATTTAACAATATTACTCAGTTATAAGTGGATCACTGACCAATGACATCTTATACAAATACAAATCTACTTGCTCTTTAATTGGGATTTTTACAGTGCATAACTAACTCTTTCCATTGGAGCATATACCATGAAACATCAAGAATAAAAGATTGTTGTGGGCCATGGCACCTTAATGCAGGACAGCCAAACGGACAAACAAATGGGTCCTAGAGCAGATCAAACCTGAAACCTCCCTGGAGGTGTCATACTTTGGACACATCATGAGAAGGAAGGACTCGTTGGAAAAGACAACAATGCTGGGAAAGATAGAGGGAAGTAGGAAGAGAGTAAGGCCACATGCAAGATGGATGGACTCTATTAAAGAGGTCACGGGTATGAGGTTGCATGATTTAAGCAGAGCAATGGAGGACAGAGGATCTTGGAGATGTCTCATTCATAGGGTCACCATGAGTTGAGAGCAACTCAAAGGCAGTTAACAACAACAACAACAAAGGTAAGTTCAAGGAGTTCGGGCTCCAGTGTTTGAAGCATCTGTTTTCTACATTATTTTATCTAATTTGTACAGTATACTACCCCTGCCCAATAATCAAAGATATGTGCATTTACACAGTAATTCCTAAACAGAGTATCTGGACCAAAAAAAACCCAACATCAAGAGTAAAGCAACCTTGTAACTCACTGAAGCAAACTGTTTTTCTTCACAATTTTTAACATTTGGCTGAAGCTAGAAGGAACTTAAGGTTAGGAAACAAGTTAAGAGATGTGGCAGCAGATATGCTAGGAAAGATATGACCAATTCAAAGCTAAAAAACTGAAGAGTCCAATAGAGCAGGAAACCAAGCTACAGGAGAATGACAGCTCTTTGTAGATGTGGTAGTTGAGTAAATGAGGGAGTCAATTTTAACAACATTTTGCTTTTTATTCTCAAGCAAACCATGTTTACTGAGCCAACTTTGGTACAAATACATAAACTAAGCATAGTTAGCTTCGTGTTGTAGTTAACCAAGACAATGAATTAGATATGATCAACCATGGCTGAGGCTAAATCTAGATTAAATCTAGGCTAAATCTAAATCTAAGAAGAGGCCAATAGTTATATTTCCCATGCTGGCTCATGGGACAGCTCATATGATCTCCAAACAGACGGGGGTTTGTACCACAAATACTCCTGATCATCACCAGGTTTTGGCTGGGTTAAACTTGTTATTGTAATATGGGATGCTGCAGCAAGGTTGTAAGCAAGTGACCTTCTGCAACAAGTTGGTAACGTAGTTAGAGGAGATATCCTGGTTCACAGTGCATCCCAATATCTTTATTCACAGTGAATCCTAAATAAAGCCAGAAAACTCATGTTGGGTAAGTTATTTACTTACTTATAAGGCTAAAAAACTGTGCACATAACTTCTGAATTTGCACTGGGATTTCTATCCACCATTGGCCCACTTCCACCATTTCCATAAGGGAAAGCATCTCACTCTGCCCTGATGTGATTGCTCTAACCCAGTGATGGCGAACCTATGGCACGCGTGCCAGAGGTGGCACTCAGAGCCCTCTCTGTGGGCACATGTGTCATCGTCCCAGCACAGAGTTTGCCAGAGTTTGTTATTAGAAAGCCAGAGGGACATGGCACTTTGCAATAAATAAGTGGGTTTTGGGTTGTAGTTTGGACACTTGACCTCGAAAAGGTTCACCATCTAACCCCATCCCCTCACTCAAGACCATGTAGTACTGGTGTCTCCATCCCAATAACTGAATTGTAGCAATTGGGAACACACTCAGTTGCTTTTGTTGCAGTACTCTGAATTCCACTTGTATTTTCCCTGTTCCTTGTTCATATAAGGTAGTAAGACTTCTTTGTTTCTTATGCTAAATTGTTTTTTGTTCTAAAATACTGAGATCATTTGTGCATGCATTTAAATCTACAAATCTCCTCTTTCTGACTAAAGTATGTTTGCATGTATTTTTTAACTGCACACTTTTTTTAGTAGTCCATATTTTAAAATGTATGCATGGTTTCGTGCACACCTTCCCCCCCCCCCAAAAAAAAGATATTACCAAATTCACAAATATGTACATTTCCAAGGTAAAGTGTGATTTTTCTTGCAGTGATTCTCCAGGTGTGTCCAATGGATATTTTTGCTAAGAATCTCAAACACAACCCAAAAACTGGCCTAGGCCCTTATCACACGAGCAAAATTTGAAGTTATCCCAGGGTCAATGTGAAGGCAATGCAGGGGCAATCATGGGGTTTCAATCAGGAGCCATCTTAAACACAATCAGGGGTCATTCCAGGGTTAGGTAAATCCTCTTTCCCCCCGAATTTACCTAACCCTGGAATGACCCTGGAATGACCCCCAATTGTGTTTAGGATGGCTCCTGATTGTGTTTGGCATTGTGTGATAAACAAACTTGAAACCCCATGATTGCCCCTGCATTGCCTTCACATTGCCTTTATACTGACCCCAGGATAACTTCACTAGAAAGTGAGAGGATTCTTTGGAGCAGCCTAGGATGATGTAGTTTTATTTAAAGGACTCCTATCCATTCTTGTCTAAGAATTTGAGACTGCTCACAATATGATAACACACTGATTCTAAAACATAACAACCAAAAATGTAGTTGTTGTCTGGACATCCAAATTTATATCCATATGGCAGACAATATTGCCTCATTAAACTCAGCGGCAAGATTCTATTTGAAAAATAATCTCAGGTCCTTTAAATAATAGTAAAAATATGTTTAGATCCTAAAATAGCACTTATTAAGCTCTCAAGCTGCCTTACACTGAGATTATCTACATACCATTCATCTGTTGAGACTTGCATGGGCACTGCGTATTCTGCCCAGCTTGAATACAGATCTGAAAGAAAGGCAATCATTTTTGCGAGACTTTCTGTACCACAAGAGTGGGAATCTTGTAGTCTGTGGATCTTATGTGACAACACCCACAATGGACCCCTCCATCCCTGTCAACAAAAATCTGTGGAGAGGTTAAAAAAAAAAAGAGAATTGCATCTGCAATTATCTTCTAGAGCAAGATGTGTCCCCTCCAAAACAAGAATACGGTCCTCTCCCATTTAGTAACTTCCAGGGCCTGGTGTGACTCCCAGAGAGTGCCAGGGCCACAAGAATTGTCACATCTCCTGCTTATGCAGCTCCAAGACCTCTAGCACTAATGCCAACTAGAAGAGACCCATTGAATGTGTGGAACATACATATGTGTTGACTTACCTTACTTATTTTAGGAATAGAGTAAGCCATTACTGCCATTAGTGTTGTTTCAGCATATTTACAAACAAAACAAATCTGACTTGCCAAAGTACCCCAAAAGTATTTGAAAAATCTGAGACAGTGGTTACTATCACAGTGTTCAAAGTAGTAAGACTGTGCCTGTTGCCTTTCATCTTGGTTTCTGGATAATGAAACACATTCCAATTGTCTGAGGTAGTTACCCAGTGGGCCCAGTGTGATGCCTGATGTTCTATGCTAGCATTAGCACACAATAATCTTTCACTGACTGATCATATGATGTGACATGTGCCATTTCTTTTCTCTTAAAAAATCCAGAGACAGAAAGTAAGAATGTGAATGTATTACCTAAAGCTAGATAATAAACCCTGGTTTTTATTTTGGCAAGTATAGATTGCTTTGCAACATATAAATATTAATCTCCCTTTCAGCCTATCCCTCACTAACAAATACCTATTAGAGCTTAGTGCTGCAAGTAAGCAAAGTGTGCACTTTCAAGTTGCTTTATCAGTTTATGGTAATCCCATTGAATTTTACAGTGTTTTCTTAGGCAAAGACTACTCAGAGGTTGTTTGGCATTGTCACTGTTGTTGTGTGTCTTCAAGTTGTTTTCAACTTCATGGCCAAGTGGAGAATCAAACTCTGGACTCCAGAGTTGTAGTCCAACATTCAAACTACTTTGCCATTACCTTCGACCAAAAGAAGGCTCTCTCCCACATACTGACCAGGCTTGTTCCTATTTATGCTTCCAAAATCAGATTGGATCTGGTGCTTTCAGGGTACTAAAACACATTTAAATGCTGTAAAACCATTACCATTTACTAAATGGTAAATGAAAGGGTCCATTAGAAAAAGTGTGGCTTACCTCTGAAGAAATATGCCTATCAAAGGACAATATTAATGTGAAATAAATTATTCAATATTGAGCCAAAAAGAATGTTGAAAAAAGATAGTGGTGTGCAGAATAAATTATGCAATATTTTGGGGTATTCTTGTGGGAATTAACTTCTTTCCATTTGTTCTTGGGCCATTGTAAGGTCATCCTCAGAAGCTCTTCTCTGGATGCTGACACCTATAGTGGTGTGATGGGCAACTACGCTCAATATGTACTTTTCCCTCTATGTGTTGTGTGCCTTTAAGTCATTTGTGACTTATAGCAACCCTAAGATCATAATCAATATTCCTGGGAAGATTTGTTCAGAGGAGGTTTGCCATTGCTTTCCCCTGAGGCTGAGAGATTATGACTTGCCCAAGGTCACCCGGTGTGTTTTCATGGTCAGGCAGGGATTTGAACCCTTCTCTCTAGAGTTACATCCCAATGCTCAAACCATTTTTTTTCATCACTGCTGTACTGGCTATGTTCAATGTTTTTAATTGTTATGCTTTCCTGCTGTTTTTAATTCTTTTGATAGTATTATTATATTTTAACTTTTGTAGGATATGAATTTTTATCAGTATCTGTTTTAACTTTTGCAAGCTGCCTCGAGTCCCAGGACTAGGAAAAGGGCAAGACAGAAATTAATAAAATAATAAACATGATAATGAAAATGACATATCTTCTATTCAGGATACAAATAGGCCAAGATAATTTAGTTAGGTTATTCATTTTAAAATCTGCCAGAGTGGTCTAGTGGTTTGGATGTTGGATTAGGACCCTGGAAACCAGGGTTCGAATCCTTACTCTGCCATGGAATCCCACTAGGTTACCTTAGGCAAGTCACACTCTTACAGCCTCAGAAGAAGGCAAAGGCAACTTCCCTCTGAACAAATATTGCCAAGTATATGCTGTAATAGGGTCACCGTAAGTCAGAAATTACTTGAGGGCACACATCAAATGTGCATTAAATGTCTCTGAAATATCTCTGAACAAATGTCTCTGAAATGTTCACTTAGTTGAAGATTTGTTATTCTTGAATCAGGGCCACTACAACACATTTATGAAGAACAGAAACAGACAGTATTCCTTCAAGTTTAGACAAGTTAGTTGGGCATCTGATTCATATATATATATATATATATATATTATTATTATTATTATTAACCTTTATGAAGTGCTGTAAATTTACACAGCGCTGTACATGCAATCTTTTTAGTTAGACGGTTCCCTGCCCTCGGGCTTACAATCTAAAAAGACATGACACAGAAGGAGAAGGGAGTGGTGGAGGGAGAGGGTAAGAGGTCCAGCAGTTCCTCTCTACCTCCGAGGCCTGGACCAAGGCAGATGGACTGGAGGGAGGGCTTGGCTTCAAAATGGAAGGTCAATCTTCATCCAGGGAAAATACATACTCTCAAGTAGGAAAATACATATACAATACATAGCAGTACAGGAAATGGTTTGATAAACAGGCACTAAAAGAACATCAGATGGTAAGCGACAATTATGCAATGCCTGGGAAGGCTTCTCTGAACAGGATGGTTTTCAACTCCATTTTGAAGCTAGTTAAAGAAGTGATGGCTCTTGCTTGTGGGGGAAGAAGGTTCCAGGAGTGAGGGGCAGCAAGTGAAAAGGGGCGAATCCGGGATGGGGCAGAGGAAATCCTGGGCTGAGACAGCAGACCTTGACTACCAGAACGGAGGGCCCTGGTGGGAAGGTGAGGAGAAAGAAGGTCTGATAAGTAAGGAGGGGCCAGTCCATGGAGGGCTTTAAATGTCGACAGCAGGAGCTTATACTGAATGCGGAAGGGGAGAGGGAGCCAGTGAAGGGATGCCAACACAGGAGAGATGTGGTCAGAGTGGTGGGTGGAAGTGATAATGAGTGCAGCTGAATGCTGGACAGAGATTAAAGGACGGTGGTGAGAAAGAGGAAGCCCAGCCAGGAGGACGTTACAGTAATCAAGTCGTGAGATCACTAGGGCATGGACCAGGATCTTGGCAGTAGAGGCGGAGAGATATGGTCGGATTTTGGCAATATTGTACAAAAAGAATCTACAAGCCTTGGCTGTGATCTGGATCTGAGGGATACACGACAGAGAAGAGTCAAAGATAAAACCAAGACTGCGGGCTTGCTGGACTGGTTGAATAGAAATGTTGTCCACAGAGACAGAAAAAAGAGTGTTGAAGGGTGGGCTTAGGGGGAAAGACAAGAAGCTCCGTCTTGGACATGTTGAGCTTCAAACGCCGATGGTGCATCCACTGCGAGACAGCTGTGAGGCAGGACGAGACTTGCTGTTGAAGCATTGGAGAAAGGTCAGGGGCGGAAAGATACAGCTGGGTGTCATCGGCATAGAGATGGTAGGAAAAACCAAAAGAGCTAATGAGTTTTCCTAAGGACAGTGTGTAGAGAGAAAACAGAAGGGGACCCAGAACAGAGCCCTGGGGAACTCCAACAGATAAGGGAACAGGAGATGAAGTTTGACCACCTGCAACTACTGCAAAAGATCTGCCAGACAAGTAAGATCTAAACCAGTCGAGAACAGAGTCTGAGAACCCAAGGTCAGAAAGTATATCCACTAGAAGACAGTGATCAACAGTGTCAAAGGCTGCAGACAAATCGAGAAGGATGAGAACAGAGTAGAGGCCATTAGCCTTGGCCTGTAAAAGGTCATTCGAGATCTTAATGAGAGCTGTCTCTGTGGAATGCCTTGGGCAGAAACCAGACTGAAAGGGATCAAGGATGGAGTTGGTTTCAAGAAACTCAAGACAGCGCGAATAAACAACCCGTTCCAATATCTATCTATCTATCTATCTATCTATCTATCTATCTATCTATCTATATATATATTTAAAGCTACCTGAGAAAGCAAGTTTACCCTGTCTGCTCATAGGGCTATATAAAAATTGCCATGAAGTTGTACATCTTACCTTGTTAGCCCCACTAATGAAAGCTTCTGAACTGTACATTATTCACCAAAGTAACCAAAAAAAAAAAAAAAAAAAAAAATCCAAATAGTGAGTCACAATTGGTTTGTGGTTCCCTTGTGTATGCATGCCACGTTTGTGAACTGGCTCAGTGTTTCTACCTATTTGGGATTGTGTGCTTCTCCTTCAAATATTAGAGAAACTTTTAAACAGCTCATCTGAATTTGCTTGCACATTTTGGAGCTCTTTATTACTTAGTGATGTTTCCTAAGTGAAAACAAAGTAGTAGGAATCAACAGTTTTATTATCCAAGCCCCAAAAAGTTACTTTTGGACTATAGCCCCCAGAATCCCCAAGCCCAGCTCAGGCCGAAGAGATTGTACTCTTAAAAGTAATATTTCAGACGTCTGGTTATGTTTTTTAAAATGTATTTCCAATTTTTGTATAGACTATCACGCATGCACAATCTGCCAACTTCTTAAGGAAAAAGGAATTCAACATACAGACTTAAGTCACTGACCCTGGAACATTTGCAACCATCTTCTGTATTGCTGGTTTTCAAGGCCAAATTAGAAAAGGATTGAAATGACAGCAATACATGTACGGGTCATAGCGCTTTAATTCCAGTTTCAGTATTAATGTTAGCACATCTGAAATGTCAAGTCAAACTATCTGTGCATGACAGATTTTTTATTGGGATGGCTGTCTTTACTGTGCACTAAAGGGCCAATTGCCCCCCTCAATCACTATTCAGTTCAAATGTCATGCCTTGTATAGCAAGGCTGTTGCAGGCAAGCAAGCACTTAAATGTAACTTTCTGGATATTTCTGTACATTGAGATTGTTTTTTTTATCACACGGATTCCACCACCACCAGCAGCTTTTTGGTTTTGGGGTTGTTGTTATTGTTTTTGCAAATTCCAAACTTCCTTTACATGTGCGATAGTGCAGGTAGTTAAAAATCATTAACTGTATTTTAAGTAAAGAATATGAAGGAGGGAATAGTTCCTTCTGCATACCTGAAGTCTTTCAGAATTGCTTCCTTTCTCCATTTCAGGTCTTAAGACCTCATTCAGGTTTTGGATACATGAACTGCCCCTCTACTTTCTTCTCCAATGTGTCCATAAAGAGATTAAAAGGTTTTCATTAAATTTTTAATTAACCACAATTGGACATTAATCCAGAATCCTAAACTGTGGTTGATCTCAACTAAGTTTTTATTGAACAACACAATTTTACAAATTACATTTTGATGCTGGCTTGATTTGTTCCATGCCTATACTCACTAGTAGATTGCATGTCACTCTCTAGAAATTTAGGCTCAGCATGTTTAAGAATAAGAAGAAAATTCATTTGAGATGCGGTTCTGGAGAAGGGAGCTGAAGATACCATGGACAAACAAAAAGACAAACAAATAGATCCTTGAACAGATAGATGAAGCCTGAACTCTCCCTGGAAGCCAAAATGATCAAACTGAGGCTCTCGTACTTTGCACATATCATGAGAAGGCATGAGTCGTTACAAAAAACAATAATGATGAGAAAGGGAAGCATGCTAAATGGATAGACACTATAGGGAGATCATGGGTATGAATTTATAAGACCTAAGCAGAGCTGTGAAGGACAGGGACTCTTTGAAGATGTCTCATCCATGGAGTTGCCATGAGTTGGGTTGATTCAAAGGCAGTTAACAACAACCACGTGTATGATAACTTTCTGTTTGTTCACACCCATTCTCGGCCTGCATCAGGTAGCCTTCCTTTGTTCTCTGGGATCCCAGAGCTTCACAGCTCTCCTCCATGAAATGTATGTGAAAAGAGAGTCTCTAAGTGAGAGGCTCCAACTCTCCTGATACCATGTAGTACTCTTGCTCTTCTTACCTTTCTTCAAGAAAATGAACCTGTTGATTTTGCACAAGTACATATGAGTAAAACTACAGTTGGCCCTCCACATTTAACATTGGTGGATATTATTATTTGCAGTTTTGATTAATATGTTCTCTCTAGGAATCTCTAGGTCCTCCAGCACAACTCTGCCAGATGTTAACCATAGAATTGTGCTGGAGAACCTAGAAGTTCCTAGAGAAAACACTTCTCTAGGCATTTGTAGGTCTTCCAGCATGATTCTGTGACCAATTTCAGGCAGATGTTGACCATAGCGTTACACTGGAGATTCCTAGAAGTGTTCTCTTAGGTAAAAAGAATAGGTTTTTTTTATTTTTCCACAAAGCACCCATCTGTACAGGCCCTATGTTAGTTTGGGCTTCTGGGAGTTGAAGTCTTTAAGAACCACTGTCCTACTTAAGAGTAACCACAATTTGTCCAGGCGTGGATGTAAATATTAAGCTCTTGTCATTCTTGTATTACATCCAAAAAAGACCATCAACAAAGTTGATAGTTTAATTTGTGGAAGTCAGGAGTCAGAGAGGACAACCATGAGTAATGGCTCTTGTGTCTTCTTATAGTCCCATGAATTCTGTATGCACACAGAGAATACTTAAGCAAAAATCGTACTGAGAAACTGAGAGCTGGAGAGATATTTGGAAGCGAAAGAAGGAAAGAAAACCCAGAAAGCACAGTTCTGAAATCAACATGACATTAGAGATATTTTCTGCTCCCCTGGGAAGGGCAGGAAGGACTATGGAAATGATTCTTCCCCCAAATATTTGGCAAAGTATAATAAACCAGTCATTAAAAAGCAAGGATATAAAACCAATCTGCCCATGGGGAGAAATGGAAGCAAGAGTAGTTAGCAGCAGGATCAGAGGTGGCAACTTGCCATGTGATTAAGAATAAATACTAACCCAAATGCATGCAATGTATAAACATTTATTAATGTTCTGAGATCTTGTGTTCTAACAAGCATAGATGGATTTTACCATAATAAATATACTTGCAAGAACTCATGACGGTTTACTTTCCTGATTATAATGACTATGTCACCATAAAAAGCAAGTCAGGTTTATTTCTATACTGGGAAACCGATGTTCCATTTAATACTACCGTACTTTTAAATATTAAAAAAAATGCATTTGGCTCAATTTCTTTTATATAAAGAAACATAAACACTGTAAGTCAACTGGACATTTTTATTTCAAAGTAACTGTTTATTAAGTTTGTGCCTAATGTAAAACTTCATCCATCCACTCATTATCTTAACCAGCCTCTCCAAGATCTCCACTTTAACCTCTCCAAGATCGTCACTGTAATAGATTCCAGAGCTATTTGAGGTGTGTGGATTGATGTGAAAGATGGACACTTGGCTAAAACAAATTTTCAAATGTTTGATAGCCTTTTCCATACACAAAAAAATAGCAAAGTTGTGTCCTATGCTGGTGACCCTAGCTGTGGGACTGGACCTAATTGGTTGATCATTATAAGAATCATCTTGATGGTAAAACCAGCTTAACAGAGGAGAAACTTACCCAGAAAAAATTATCTAGAGAGGTAGTAGTTCTCATTTGTGCTTCTGATCTTTATGCAAATGGTAGATAGAATATTGTAAGGATGCTCTAGCTCTGGATTCCTTGTACTGAGCTGGAGACTGCGCTAGATAACAAGAGCCTATCCAGCTGTATGATCCACTGAACCTCATCCCACTCACAACATCTCTTCAGCAATTTAAAGGGATGCAGGCAAACTCCATAGTCCATTTATGCCCAAGGCAGATGTTTGGGGAACACTGGTGTCATTCCCCTTAGGTTGTCACCTGATGTAGTCCACACCCTCCAGATCTTTCTAATGATGCCCCTGGTCCTCAACTTACTTCAATTTTTGCAAACTGAGTTCCGAGTGCAAAAATATTGTTTGCACTCATTTAATTCATCAGGGCAGAGAGAAGGGGGCAGATTCTAGCTCAGGTAAAAAAACCTGCTGCAACCTTTCCTAGTTTGTGTCTTTTTCCTCATTAATTTTGCCATCTTGACCACATTCTGATGTTGTTTGTCCACACATGTCCTGGTTTTCATCTGTGAAATGCTGAGAGAATATGCAATGTGTAGTGAAGGGCAGAGTATTGAGAGAGGCCAAAACCAGGAGGTTTTTATCATTATGGCTATTATCATTATACGATCCTTAAATTTAGTGTCATATTTCTATCTTAAAATGTAATTGCAAGTTTCACAAGTGTAACAGACAACCTAGATAGAAATCAAGTAAATTAAAAGAATTAAGAAACTGAAAGAGTCCAAGCCAATGCATGTCTATTCAGAAGTATGTTCCACTGAGCTGAATAGGTCTTACTCTCAGGGAAGTGTATAAAGATTTGTTGTACAAGCCTTATTCCCATCATCTTAGTGCATTAACACTGAAATCACTGGGACTTATTTCTTTTTTTACACCACACAGTAGTAGCGCTTTACCACTTTAACTGTCATGGTTCCATCCCATGGAATGCAGAGGTACATAGTTTTGTGGTGTATTTAGAATTTCTCATCAAACTACAGATCCCAAGAAACCATAGAATGTAACTTGGCAACTGAAGTGATATCAAGGTACTATAATTATGCAGTGTAAAAGAACTTTTATTTTCTGACAAAACATTAATCACATTGGTGCATAAGAGTTGTTGTACACCCAAAATTTATCTTGAATGGTTCTTACTGATATAGGGATGGGTGAAGTGTACAAAACATGTAGATCTGCATTATCTATGACGCCAGCAATTTTTCTCAACTTCTTCCCACTGTAACCAGAAAAGACAGAAAAATGAACTGAATCCCAACAACTAGTAAACTCTTTTTTATGTATTCAGAATGACTGTAGTCATTATGGAAAACCTGAGCAACCTAGGAAAAATCTCTGTTTTTTCTTGTGGAAAATAAATTCTCCATTCATTACAGATGAGACTCATTATATTTCAGTATGGAATTACCTTTCAAAGATGTTCTCCTATTTGTAACAAATGTAACATGCTGCATGAAGTACTATACTATAGCCATAATTTTACTGGGACAATAACATTTATCATGTAGGGTAAGGTATTTACATTTATTTCTTCTAATTCTATGCTCAAGTAAAATATGTATATGATAGTAATTTGTTTTGTATACTTCTTTTCCTTTAATATTTTGCCAGTGCTTTAACATTCCACCTTTTCTAACTTATGCTTGTTTACTTAATAAAATTTTAGCAAAGCTTTTAACTATTTCAGATTTTAGAAACCACTGAAATTGAATTCACTTGAACTGCAACCATCTCAATAGCCAATGCATCTCTGTTATCTATCTGTAGCCCAGTTCTATGCATGCTTATTCAGAAATAAGCTGCGCCGAGTTGAGTAAGGCACAAACCCCAATTTTTCAGCACTGAAATGTTTATAAACATGTTAATTTATCTAAGATAAGGAATTTGCTATAGAATGTTCAATGTTAGTCCAATTTCTGAATAAAAAGCAGAATGAGAAAATATTGAAACAGCCTGGGTTTTCCTGGATCGATCGGGATGCTAGTTTATCAGAAATGTGACATGCAAATATGTTTATAGTGTGATATGAACCTTTGAGTCATTTCCAAGTTATGGTGAATCTAAGGTGAACTTATAACAGAGTTTTCTTGACAAGATTTGTTCAGAAGTGGTTGCCATTGCCTTTTTCTGAGGCTGCAAGAGTGTGACCTGCCCAAGATCAACCAATGGGTTTCCATGGCTGAGTAAGGTTTCAAACCCTGGGTTCCCTGAGTCCTAGTC
This sequence comes from Sceloporus undulatus, assembly GCF_019175285.1. NCBI lineage: Eukaryota > Metazoa > Chordata > Lepidosauria > Squamata > Phrynosomatidae > Sceloporus > Sceloporus undulatus. The sequence continues at coordinate 23,711,696 of NC_056527.1, forward strand.
CAACACTCTAACAACTATTCTGTAAAATAGTTGACATTGTTAAAATAGGTATAAAACATGACTTAAAATGGTGGATATAGGCCCTGTACAGATGGGCCTGATAGCACGTCCTGGTGACGTACTAGGGTTGCCTCGGGGCATTGCTTATATACGCCCCACAACCCTAACACGTTGCCAGGATGTCAAAATGGCGGCGCCCTGTCTACATGGGCGCCGCCAATTTGACATAATGGCCACGTCGCGTCCAAATGGCACGATGTGGCCGTTACGTCCTGGCACCCTTTCAGTGGTGCCGGAAGGAGCTCTAAAATGGAGCTCCTTTTGCGCTGCGTATCGCTGGCACAGCCTTTACACTGCTACACCAGCGATACAAAAGAGAAAAGGGCTAAGCGGCCTCTTTCTCTCTTTCCCCACCGCTGTCGGGGTGTCCTTGGGGCATGAAGCCCCAAGGATACCCCTTTCCAGGCTGCAGGAAGCAGCGTTTTGCCACTTCCCCGAGGCCTGAAAAAGCGGCGGATCAGGGCCTCTGGGGCTGCCACTGTGGCAGCTCAGGCCCCGATCTGTCGGGGAAAGGGGCGGGTGCAGGCCGCCCCAAAGGGGCAGTCTGTATCCCACCATAATTACACACTTAATTAAAATGCAAGCACAAGCTTAATTATCTTTTATAATTATCTAAATTAATTATCCAAGTCCAACTGATAGTGCCACGTAATGTAGACCCACTGAATCAACTGCTACATTGTAAGTCTACATTCATGTAAAGCCCACAGTCAAGTCTCTTCTAGGTGGACTCTGAGAGGCTCAACAGACGGGCGGTAGCACCGACGTGCTCCCTAACAGAAGCAGCTCTAGGCAGCTTCCTTTTAGGGGCGTCACAGGTGCGTTCACATGCCGTGATCATGTCCATTCCGCAGAGTGCCATTTGGGTGCTCTGATGCCCATGCATCATCATGGCATGCCCCGTATGGATGGGCGTGTGCCAAAATGGCACATGGGCGCCGATAGTAGGGCTTGCAGCATGTAAACACTATGCCCTACCTAGCCCTACTTTTGGGCCCAGGCCAGCACAAAGTACCCGTCTGTACTGGCCCTCAGTCAGATTTTGACTTTTTACTCCTTTCTACAGAATCCTGAATGCATGCTTCTCGTTGTTATTTCAATGAGATAAAATGTTATAACTGTTAAGACATTTTTGGCCTGAAGATATTGTTTTCTTGGAAGCAGGCTCTTTTAGTAATAATGGCCCATTACAAACGGGCCAGAAAGTACGCGCAGAGCACGTACTAGGGTTAGAAAGGGGCGGTGCTTCCGTACCCACCTAACCCTAGTGCGCGCTCTGCGCGCACAAAATGGCAGTGGCCATTCCACATGGCCGCTGCCATGACAACATCACGACCGCGCCATCTCTATACGGGGCGGTGCGGATGTAACATCCTCACTCCGCACCAGGGTACTTAGTGCGCCCTTAGCGTGGAGCAGGAAGGAGCTCCGTTTCGGAGCTCCTTCCTGGTTTGGTCTGCTGGGCGCAGCCTTCACACAGCTGCGCCCAGCGGACCAAAGGAGAAAGGGGCCAAGCGGCCCCTTTCTCCTCCTCCCTGCCACCGTGGGGTGTCCTTGGGGCTTAAAGCCCCAAGGACACCCCTTTCCAGGTTGTGGGGAAGGGGCCTTTTGCTGCTTCCCCGCAGCCTGGAAAGCGGCGGATCGGGGCCTCAGCGGCTGCCGGTCTGGCCACTGAGGCCCCGATACCCCGGGGAAAGGGGCGGATACAGGCCGCCGCTTTTCGGCGGTCTGTAACCCGCCATACTTACAACTATTTCCTTAAACTGTGCATTTCTTCATAATCTCATACTTTTCAACTGTCCCAATTTGGTAGGGATACTCCAGATTAATCCTCTATTGTCCCAATTTTGGACTGCTTTTAAAATGTCCCAATTTCTCTTCTCAACTCCCATCTTGTCCTTGTCCTAAGCTTACTTCAGCTGCTGCAAACTCAGTTCAAAATACAAAATTAGGTAGAACTCAATTAGGAAAGGGAGGATCTTGCCCTTCCCAGTAGACTCAGGCAAAAGGAAACCGCTATGTCCTCTCCTAGCTTATGTGTCCTTCTTCATTAATAACGTTTGCCAACCTGGTCACACTCTGACGTTGTTTGGCCATACATATCCTGGTTTTCATCTATGAAATACTGGAAGCTAAGCAATCTTGTGCACATCTTCCTGGAAGAAAGTTCTATTGGACTCTGAGGAAACCTACATACAGATTACACTCTTAGGTGCAGATAAATTAACAGATCCTTCTAATCAAATGAGCTATTTACTATTTCAAAATCTTCACATCCCCACCCCCCAAAAAATCCTGAAATAGTGCAAGGTAAGGCTGATGGCATTGGACTGAAATAATGGATAAGCTATCTTCAATATATCTCCAGTGGCATTCTCAGTTTGAAATGGTAAGTCCATAATAATAAAGTGGAATCAACTCCCTCATGTCCAATAAGCAATTTTTTAAAAATAGAGGTTGTGGAACATTTAAGCTACAGGGGACATTCAGTCTCAGTTTCTTTTTTTAAAAAAAATATATCCTGACAGACTATGATTTTACTCATGTCTTCATTATCTTTTTCCCCTTGTGGGAATGTGCATCCAATTTGTTATATAAATAATTTATCATGGATATAAATACATTAGCAAAATTAAGAGGGCATGAGGAAAGACGCAGGGGAAGAACAGAGGAAGTATGCAAAAGCAGAACAGAAAAACCAGCTAAGGAACAACACCATAAAATCTCTAAAAATAGAGGGTGCAGTAAGAAAAACAAAATTGATCACCCTTTGTCCTAGGATCCTGGTGAAACAAGTTAGGATATATAAGGAATCATAATCTTTAACACACCATTTCCTTCCTACTGTTCCCTAAAGCAGAGAAGCTGATTAAACATCCTGCCACACACTGCAAACCCTTACATTGCACTTCTTCCTTTTTAAAACTGAGCAAGGTCATTCACATGTTGAATTGCTACACTCTGCATGAATATACCCAGATTGCAACATTGAATCAATAACATTGCACATTGGGATGCTGCAAACAGCTGCTGAAGCATAAAGACTTAACGCAAGTCAGCTCCACATTTATATTAAAAATATTTGCATCTGCTAAAGAATGCTTGACTTCTATTTTTAGGTCATTGCATCTCATTAAGTCAGCTGTTCAGTCATTTAAGATCTCATCACATTCCTTTCTACTTTGTAAGAAAGCATATGAATGAGTTGTCATAGCTTGACAAGTAACAGTGATATACCCCAGGGCCTGGTACAAACATATTTCATATTGCTAGCTCTGATTCAGGAGTCCAGAGTACATTGTGAGAACACAAAGTACATCTTCAGTTTCCTCTCATCCCATGTGACAATGGACACCACCCTTTTGCTGACAATGGCTTAGTTCAGACTTTTGCCTTCCTCTCCCCTTCTGTGGCACATCTGTAAGGTAATCTTTTAACCTTCAGCTAACTATGGTTCTTCATGTATTGAGTGAGAATTGAGGTTAGTCTAAATATGGTTTACGGAAACTGACCAGGATAACAAACCACAATACGATGCTGACTTGTTTCATTAAACCATAGTAAACACTTGTCAATTTGTTGATGCTTGGACGTTACAACATGCGACGCTTAGCTGAAAACTGGAATAACGTTTACAGTTTTTCCCCTCTCAGATAGGGTTATCAGGCAAAATAAGCAATGGGGATCCTGTCCCTTTAAAAGTTATGTAGTATCACTTGTTTTGCTACAGCTGCAGAGCTCTTTGGGCTGGAAGTCAGTCTGAAGAAAACGGAAGTTCTCTACCAGCCTGCACCACAGGAAGAACAATACCATCCCCACATCACTGTAGGCAATTCTGTGCTTAAGTCCGTCCAGCAGTTCACCTACCTGGGAAGTATCATCTCCTCAGACGCCAAGATTTCTAAAGAGATCGATCACAGATTAGCAAAGGCATATAGTGCATTTGGAAGGCTTCACAAAAGAGTCTGGAGTAACAAACACCTGAGGCGAAGCACAAAAATCAGTATGTATAGAGCCATTGTACTGTCTATTCTCCTCTATGGGTCTGAAACATGGGTCACCTGTCGCCAACACCTACGACTCCTCGAACACTTTCATCAGCGCTGTTTATGCACAATTCTAAATATACACTGGACTGACTGTGACAAATGTTGATGTCCTTGAGCAAGCAGGGATCACCAGCATTGAGGCCATGCTATTGAGGACGCAGCTGCACTGGCAGGACATGTTTCTAGGATGAAGGATCATCGCCTCCCAAAAATAGTATTCTATGGTGAACTCGCCAAGTGTCAGCGTAAGAGGGGAGCTCCAAAGAAGAGATACAAGGACTCCCTGAAACAACACCTCAGGCTTGGCCAAAGTGATCACCAGCAATGGTCCACCCTGGCCTCACACCATGATTCTGCAGCCTTTTTTGAAAGCTCATGCTGAATGAGTCTCGAAGAGAAACGACAACGCAGAAAGAACCAGAACCCGGAAACATCAGTCAAGGTGACTATCTGCTGTGCTTTCTGCAAACAGACTTGTTTATCTCGGATTGGCCTTTTTAGTCATCAACGTGCTTGTAGAAAGCGCAGGATGAGTCCTTCCTAAATCTTCGTTCGCGAAGAAAAGCCAGAGAGAGTGTGTCACACAAGCAGCACTTTCTGAAATTCCCTCTTCTATGTAACAATTAAGGGGAGGAGCCCTGCTCCTTATTTTACCTGGCAACCTACTCTTGTCAGCACATAAGAAAAGAAAGTGTAAAACTCAAGAGTCTCAGACTCACTGACAAACACTAGAGTATAGCTTAGCATTACATGTTCATGCAGTCAGCAACAATAGTTAAATCACTCTAACCACAATTAAGGCTAAATTTCTCCTTAGCATTCACCAACTGGTTTCAGATCCAGATTATAATGAGAGCACAGTGTTACTTTGTCACAGAGATTATAGCCTATGTGAGATACATCAAATTCTGCTGCTTGCATTCCCTTTCAATTAAGCCTAGGGCCACTCACATAGAGTGAGGAGTCTTTATTTTAAATTTAGAGAGTCCTCATATGGGAAAATGGATAATGCACCACTAAAAGTTGCTGCAGGATGAATTCCTGTGATACACAAGTAAGTAGACACAAGATAAGGACCAGGGTAGAACCCAATAAGTAGCTGAAGAAAGAGGAGCCCAATAAGGCTTCAGACAAATTGCAAGGGTTCTTTGGTTCTAGCACCCCACCCCGATCCATGTATGCTCAACTCCCATTAAATACAAAGGTGTAGTAGAATGGTGTTCCTTATATAAAATGGCAAAATCAAAGTAGGTCTTTTGGGAGGAATTTATATATATTTTAAAATATTTTCAAACCATGGATGGTTGACTCCATGGATAAGGAATCTATGGATACAGAGAAGAGACTGCATTACAAAAGTCCTAGAGAACAGCCCTTCTTTCCCTTGTAATTCAAAGCCAAAGGAGAACCCTAAAGTCTCACAACTACCTTTCAAGTCCTCTTCTTCAGAATTCCTCAGTGGTCTTTTATTGAGATCTCTACGCCTCCCCTTCCTGAGAGGCTTTAAGTGATGCTAGAAGCTGGCTCTCCTTCACTCCTAAAGTTGCAGAGCTGGGAATAGGCAAGGCAGCACTTCTGGTGAGTCCAGGTCTTCTACCCAATGATAATGCATTGCCACTAAATGAAACACTGAAGGTAGCACATTAGTGGCATTCATTAGAGACACTAGGGTTGCAGGATCTGCAATTTCTTTTGCCTTACAGTTCAGGGCCTACAACACTATAGTAAATCAAAGAGTAAATCCAGTGGGACTTTGGCAGTTTAGGTACTGGGCTTCTCTATATTAACATGAAAAGTAAAGAAAACTGCCCCCTCTCCAGAATTTTAAATCCATTTTAAATTTTATAATCTTTGTTATTTTTACCAGAAAATTAAAATGCTTTAACTGAAACATTTTTTAAAAACCAAACTGAAAATGTAACTTTAATTAGTTAGCATCCATTTGACTTTCTGAACTAACATTCCTCTCACCATACCTATTTATGACAAATTAGATAACCAACTGGAGAAAAGCCATTTGTGAGAGACTGCCAAGAAAAACTGGCAAAAAGTATTCTGAAGCTGGGAATCTTCCAACAGCCACAACTATTGGATCAATAGAGTTTCATTTACAAGGTGCTAATGGAGATACTTTACTGAGCCATTTTGCATGGACAATTCCAGGACCCCTGTGGTTACCAAAATCCTCACGTCCATACAATGCCATAGCAAATCAGTGTCCCCTATATTAAATGGCAAAACTAAGGTTTGCTTTTTGATATTTATATATTTTTGAATATTTTGAAACTGGAGATGATTTAATCTGTAGATAAAATATCCATGGATATGCAGGGCTTACTGTAATTAATAATAATAATAATAATAATAATAATTTATATCCCGCCTCTTCCGTTTTAGGGATCGAGGCAGGTAACAACAAGATTTATACAGTACAAATAATGAAAACAGACCCCTGAATCCCCAACCCAAAACCTCCCTCCCAAAAACATAAAAATTTATAATAATAAAAGCATATTTAAATACATAACAGTAAACATCAAAACATTAAGCAATCAACAATGACAGATGATGAGGGGACGTATTAGAGTGGGCAGATACAATCGGTTCTGGTGGCGCAGTGGCTAAATGCCTGTACTGCAGCCATTCACTCGAAACCATAAGGTTGCGAGTTTAATACCAGCGAAAGGGCTCAAGCTTGACTCAGGCTTGCATCCATCCGAGGTCACTAAAATGAATACCCAGACTGTTGGGGGCAAATTAGCTTACAGTTGTAAACCGCTTAGACACTGCTAAGGCGGTATGAAGCGGTATATAAATGAAGCTTGTTTGTTTGTTTTGTTTGGACATAATCAGGGAAGGCCTGCCGGAAGAGGATCGTTTTTATCACCTTTTTAAAGGCCTCAAAAGAGGGTAATTGGCGAATCTCTTCCGGAAGGTCATTCCACCTTTTTGGAGCAGCAACAGATAAAGTTCTCCAGGAAATCACCACCAATCTGGTCTTCCTTGATTGTAGAAGATTCTTCCCAGAGGAACTGAGTGTGCAGAAAGGATTATATGGGAGGAGGCGTTCCTTCAAGTAACCTGGACCCCAGCCATATTGAGTTGATGTGCTAGTGCTGTTAACATGAATGTCTACCATCAGTAAGCAGGAACTTCAAACAGGGTCAGGCTCCCAATTCTCCTCTGGGTCAATTTAACTTCCATTCTCTCTGAGTTCTTAACTCTGTACACAGTGAAGTTATTCAACTTTGTGAGAACTGCAGACATTCACTTCCCATTCTTTATGTGTTCAAATGTTTGCTCTCTGTATCCTCTATGTAAATAATGATGCACCTATCTGAAATTCTGGATGGGCATACTAGAATGAGAATTCATCTTGGACCAGCATACATGGTTCAGAGATTCTGGGAACTGCGGTCCAAAACTGGATGAAACTGCTAAACAAAACAAAGCTTGATGAAGCTCTGATTGTGACCAGTTCCAATGGCATTGTTCTGCTCATGGAACTGCTTCTCTCAGTGTAACAAAAAGTGTAAATTCCTCTTCTCCATCAGCTCTCCATTCCTCCTCTAGAGCAGGTGTTTGGATGGCCCAAAGAGCTATGGGGTAGAAGATCATAAGAGAAGACAGATAGACAGACAAAGACTGAATGTGCCTGCACTCACTTGCTTGCACCCCAAGAACAAAGCAAGTATCTGTGTACTGTAATTTGTTAGGTGTGTACCTTGGAAAATTTAGTTGATCTGCATCTGTCTGTTTAACTGGAAAATTAGAGTAGAATTCTCCTCTGGAATCTATACCACAATGAATTGAACAAGGCAATCAAATACAGCAATGGAGGTTGTGGTGGAACTAATGCTGCTATATTGTAATTGTAATTTTAACCTTGTTGTGATCCCACTTCGATCCATTGGGAGAGGCGGGAAGATAGAAATTATTATTATTATTATTATTATTATTATTATTATTACTGTATTATTTCTTTGGAAAATACTACAATGTTATATTTTTCCATGGAAAAATTATGTGTGTGTATTTAAAATTGTCTGGGCTTCTGTACTGCAATCTATTTAGGTGGCCTAAATATAGGATATGAACTTCCAGTTATTCTTCTTAGGAAACAAGCATTGAAAAACCCAGTACCCATGGGAAGTGGGGGGAAACATGTGACAGCTTCTTCTTATACAAATATACATTATTTTGAAATAGACAAATATGCAATACTGTGAAATAGGATGTTCAACTAGTATTGAATCAATTTTTTCTTAACTTGAATAGAACTAGTAAGTAATTAATAATAATAATTTGTTTTATTTATATACCGCTATTCCAAAGATCATAGCGGTGAACAGCAAGTAAGCTAATTAGCAAGTAAGCTAATTTGCCCCCAACAGTCTGGGTACTCATTTTAGCGACCTCGGAAGAATGCAAGCTTGAGTCGAGCTTGGGCCCTTTTGCTGGTCTTGAACTCGCAACCTTGTGGTTTCGAGTGAATGGCTGCAGTACAGGCATTTACCCACTGTGCCACCAGGACAGTGAGTGAAGCTGAAGGTATTATGGTTATACCTCAGCAAAAGAAAATTAAACTTTTGATATAGGATACCAGGTACAGCTTTCTTTAGGTAAGTATCTTTAAGAAATACTGTTCTTTCAGGTGTATCAATTTTTGGTTAAATATAACTGATATATATGCTGTTCTCTTTGCCTTACTATAAACATTTCAATAAAATAATTCTCACAGGCAGCTTTGAATGTGTTTTGATACAACATATAAACCAAGTGTGCTAAAACAGATTATATTATTTAGGTAAAATGGTAAAGGTAGTCCCTTGACATGAATGTCTAGTAATAACTACTATGCCACGTTGGCTCTCACCAGTCACTATCTCGGTTGAGTGCTGTTGAGAAGATGTATTTATTTAGTTAAAACGTTTTATATTGTTTTTCAGTCAAACGATTGCAAGACAAAATGGAAGTGGAGGTGGAAGATCCCTTTTTCTGCTTTTATCTGTATGGAGGAAAAGTGTTTTAAAAATAAATGTTTTATCTACATGCAAGATATTACATGTGAAGATATTTCTGTATTCGCATGATGTCTCTCTACACACTGTTCCTGTCTGAATTCATTAAACCTAATAGCTTTTAAAATCAACTGCATGCTAATGAAATCTATTCGCCCTACTTATACAATTCTCCAGTCCATCTCGTCCCTCCTCTACAGCTCTTTCTGGCTTTTTTTCTTTTCTTTTCTTGTTTTGGAGCGGAAGGGGGACATTTTTTGCCTGTTCAAACTAGTTCAAACCTATCAGTGGGGCTGTGGGTTAGGGGTTGTTTTCCCCGCTTTCCCAAGAAATAAAGCTACAACAGACTCTGCTCCCAAGTTGGTGCAAACTAAAGCTCTTGCACACATACTATATTTTGGAGAGATTATTGTATTATATAGCTGAGAGAGTGTGACTCACCCCAAGGCTAACCTCTCCCAGAGTTTCTTGGTAAGGGTTGTTCTGAGGGGCTTGCCATTGTCATCCTCTGAGGCTGATTGGAGGGGGTGGTGTAGATGTGCATCATTTAGTTGACAGTTAAAAACAACAACCCGAGAACAATTGACATGGTACCTCTATTTTAAATCGATACAAATGGTAATGTCAACTTCATCAGGGTTAAATTGCCATGGAGAGATTTGATCCGGGTAAAAATAGTGGGAACTTTGATTCAATATTGCATCATCAAATCTCCCCGGATCTACTTGTCACAAAAACACTAATGTGAATGAGCCCAATATATGTACAGGATTTACACCCTGCCGCCACTGGTAGTGTACACTGCCTTCCAGTGAATCCCATGCAGTGAGAAGTCTACCACCCTTTCTGCTGGAAAGGACCAATAGTCAGCAGTTGTCTTTACAGTCTGGAGTGATCTGAATGAGCAAGCTTGCAATAGGGTGAAATAATGAAAAACCCAGTGTTTTTAATCACTGCTATTAACTAATCACTCCAAGTGTAGCGGAATATTTTTTCACCTACTATATGTCTTACTGAAAAGGTCTCTATACAACACAACACTTACTGAAAAGGTCTCTACACAAGCCTATGCAAGTCTAAAATTGATCAGTGTAATTTTATGAAAGAAACATTCAATGATTAGGTTGCTCTGTATTCATAGACTTTGACCCTGATTTATCCCACAGTTGAAGCCCTGATAATCTATGTGCTAGGTTCATCCTGGTGGATAATAGAAAATTCTGCTCCATTTCCTTTGGGACTTTATGCTCATTAGTCACAGCATACCAATTAAAAGCTTTGTTAGAAAACCAGAGGAATGCGACATAGCACATGTCCAGACCAGGAAGCTGCTTTCACATCCAGCATGGATGAGTGGCTTTGTATGGGACGCCAAGAATCACGTTAGGAGGTCGTGTGCATCAGCATGCAAGATCAACAAAAGAACTGATTTTTTTTTTTCCAGTCAGCACAACTCTTTTAAATCCCATCCACTAACAAATAAAAGGCCTTGTAACAATACTGGAGTTAATATTTTAAAGAAAGAGAGGAAAGGAGATAGATACAGTGAGAGAGAGAGATTAACCTTAAATTGTAGCATCGATGCTGTTGATGATTTTATTAATAATTTGAATGAAACAAACATGAGAAGTAGCACCAACAACTTGTGAAATTTGTTTCATACCCACTTCCAAGCAAGATTGCACCAAAATCATTAATTTTCTGATGAAAGTTGAGACTTTCTAATCTGTTACAGACTTGCACTAAAATATTCAGAGTGTAAGTCTAAATTGGAATAAAATGTTTGGTCAGAATCAGTTCACCAGTGTGCATTCTAGAGCAGAAAAAAAATCACAGTAATCAAGTATGTTTGTTCGAAGATATTTACAGTAGTCCATGGATTGAGTTCAAAACCTTGCCATGATCTTTGCTCTGGCTCCATTTGGTAGTACAGCAAGTTTGGTGATTCTTTGATCAAGCATGAAAACAAACATATAAATAAATAAATGCCACTTTAAAATAGCTTTCAAAACATTTCTGACTGCCCAGCAGCTGTCTAGTTAACAAAGGTGAAGTTAGGGTTAACGTCATGGCAAACTGCTTACGTACTAGAACAAAAACTATGTTGCAAGGGATTACTGGCATTATAAACCACTGTCAAGTATTCCGAGCAGTCATTCTTAATTAAGAAAATAATAGGATTCAGCGTCTCTTCTCTGATCATGCAGCCAAGTGACTCCATTTCAATACAAAAACACAATGGGACTCAACAAACATGCAGATTCTTTACATACAATGGTTTGTATTCGAGATTTAAATTTATAATGCCCAGCTTCCAAAAAAGCATCGCTGGCAGCAGTTGCACACAGAGATGTGTGTCTATGTACACACACGTATGCATACCAGCTTCTTTATGAAATCGCTTAGTAATATTTCAGCATTTTCAAATGAGGTTGCTTCCAAAAACAATATTTCACTGCAAATTTAAATTCCCAGATTGAGTTACTGGGGCCATGGAACTAAGCTTAAGCAATAATGCCCGCCTTTCAGCTTAAATATTCATTTGTGCAAATCAAGTGTAGTATAATGGCCACACTCTGGCATATATTCTGCATTACTGAACTATTATTCCCTAACATATTCTGTTTGTGACACAAATCATAACAAATCATGAACATAGCCCAGTGGTGTATGAATTGAGGAACTGCGCACAGGAGATAAAGTGTCACTGGAGGATTTAAACAGAGGCAGAGGAGGATGGAGAAAGACAGAAATTTAATAAAGCATGGACTAGAGATGCTAGCAAAGTACCCTAAGATCAGGTTCAGGAAAAACTTCAGGGGCTCATAAAATTTCAACAGGAGCTTCACTTTGCCTGTCTCTCCTGCCCTCCCTCCCGTAAACCATCTCATCACTCTCACCTATACTGTAGTTCTCCTTCTTTATTTGAAGCTATGTGGAGACAGAGCAATAATAGAGAATAGTGGCATAAGAGATTTTCCACCCTCCTTCTCAGGGGTTGATGGCATGGTGAACTGCTCTGGGTTTTAATCCAAATTTCAAAAGAAATATACAAGATGCTGGAGTGCTATCCCCCAAACAGTTTTGGAACCTCGAATAGCTCCTTTAAAATTCAAATTGAAATCCAGGATGGATTTTCTGTCCCGCTGACCTCAGAGCTACCAACCACCACTGCCCCATTTTATTGGCTAGCAGGAGTCTGGGCATGGAGGGGCACAGGCTGTGAGGAATGTCATCCTGCTCTTACTACTGCCCAGTTTCAAGCAAAAGAAAGAGAAGGACGAAACATGTTTCTAAGAAAAGGAAGAAAGAAAGCAAGGGCCCGAACAGACAGTCCAAAATAAAGCTGCTTCAGGTCACTTTGGAGGTATGCTGTTAAAATGATGCATGCATTCTAAGAGGCTGGAAGCCATGCCAAAGCCATGCTCCAGACCTAAGGACTGGAGTGCAGCTTTGGCACAGCTTCTGGCCTCTTAAGATGCATGTGTCATTTAAACAGCATAACTCCAAAGTGACCCAAAGCAGCTTTATATTGTCCTGTCTGTTCAGGCCCCAATTTACCAATCCTATAGACTGACTTGAGAAATTTCCCCCCCGTTTTCATATTTTCAGAGAGTTTGACCATCTCTGGAGTGGCTCTTTACAGATGATAACAGAGCTGGTGTCAAGGAAAGGCATTGATGGATGCTTGCCAAGCTTCAAACCCACACAGACAGACACATAAACGGAACTGTCGGTGCCAAGATCCTTATGGCCCAGTTGTTGCTTCTCTTTGCTCTCTCTCAGTGGCATCACTAGGGGAGTGTGGTGGTGCAGTCCACACTGGATGTCACTCATTTGGGCCTTCCCCCCTGCACTCCTCCTATGCTATCCATGTGTGCGCTCCCATCCCGTACTGCTCTCATGCTCCCCCATGCGTGCTCCCACCCACCCATCATCGCCCTCCACACGCATGCTCCCACCCACCCATGCCATTCTTACACTCCCCCATGCACACCCCCACCTACCTGTGCCATCCTTATGCTCCCCTGTGGATGCTCCCTCCTGTGGATGGTCCTCCTGCCGCCACCATCCTCATGGTCCCTGTGTGAGTTCCCATATGTCTCCACCGTCCTTTTGAAGTCAAACCCCCCACACCGTCCCATCCTTTTCCTAATTAGGAAAAGAATGGGACAGCATTGGGGGAGGGAGCATATGCTGCCCCCCAGAAGGCCTACCCCATGCACTGGGTGACACCCAGTGCAGGGATGCTACTGCTCTGCAGGGACCCGGTGCAGGGATGCAACTGTATGATCGCATCCTCTCTCTCAGTATGCGAACAGTGGGAACAGTGTGGTGGTAGAGCAGTTTCCATCACTTGTCTTCTGCTCTTCCTCTGATCAGCAGTACAAAGCGGGAATCGCTTCAGAGAGAAAAAAATGTGAGTGGAGGTCTAAATTTTTTCAGCTTTTTCCCAGCCCTTTGCATGTTGGGTCCAGGCTATTTGAAGGACTGTATTTCCCTGTACAAGCTCCCCAGAGTATTCAGATCATCTGAAGAGGCCTTTCTCACTGTCCCATATTTGGTGGGAACAAGAGAGGGGGCCTTATCTGTGGCTGCTCTCAAGCTTTGGAACTCTCTCTCTAGAGAGGCCAGAATGGCACCATCCTTACTATCCTTCCAATGCCAGGTAAAGTTTTGTGAAGTCAGCCTTTTTAAGCTGAGAAAGACTAGGTTTTAAAAATTTAATGGTTTGTATTTTAACATGTTATATTTTAATTTGTAACTGCTTTAATTCTTAAAATTGGTTAATTTTTTTAATTTTTATATTTATATATTTTAATATTGTTGTAGTATTTTTAAATTGTATTGTTTTAAACTTGTTGTTCGTCACCTTGAGTCCCGTATTGGGAGAAAGGCGGAATATAAGAAAATAAATTAATAAAATAATAATAAAAAGTGTTGAGGTAAATCGTACATCCTTTGCCTTCTTGGGCTCTCAGGATTTAACACACAGTCCCAGCTAGGCCCTCTGACTGGAAGTTTCCAGTTCAAACATCAGAGTCCCTACCATTGTTTTGGATGCGCCACATCCAGAATTATGTGACTTCCTTCACCCTCACATGGTGGCTGTAGCTGTACACAAAATTATTGTTCTGGACATTGCTACTGCAATTCATAGTTCACATTCTAATATTAGGCTGTTGCCATGCATTTCCCACAAGCTGTCTCTTTCACAGACAAACTGAGCTGAGCTAAAGATGGGGAGGGTGCTCAGCTAATTTTGTCAATATTTTCACACCTTCTGAAATGGGAGGTAGGCCCAAAAAGGGCAAAAGTATGATGAAGAGGGAAGGAAATGCATCACCCTGTTGTCTAGGCAACTGAGCTATACTCTCTAACTGGTTAAGCACTTTTGAGAGATGATGAAACTGCCAAAACAGAGCACCAAAACTGAAAACACAAACCCAACTGAAATAGCATCAATTGACATTGAATAGAGCCTTCATAATGCCCATATTCTGGAGTTGGGAAACAGGAACATCTTAGCCCATTACACTCCCTTATCATGATGTCCTGGTGCATATCCTCCAACTGTTTCAATTTGACAGGGACAGTTCCAATTAATCCTCTGTAATTCCACTTTTCCAGCTGCTTTTAAAATATCCCTTTTTCTCTTTCCCCCTCAGCTTGCTTCAGTTGCTGCAAACTGAGTTCAAAGTGCTAAAGCAGTTTGCACTCAGTTAACTCAGAGAGAGGAGTGGGGGTGGAATCTTGCCTTTCCCAGAAAGCTCAGGCAAAAACAAACTGCTGCAGCCTCTCCTCATCTGGGTGTTCTTCTGCATGAACAATTTTTGCCATCTTGGGCACATTGTGATGTTGTTTGGCCACACATGTCCTAGTTTTCATCTGTAAAATGTTGGAGGGAATGTTGGTTGTGCAATAAAATCACCCGGGCAGTGCTAAAAAGGAACTATGTAGGGGTAGCTATTTTGGCCATAAAGAAAAATACACCAAAATCTAAAATACACATCATGGTGATACTCTTATTAGTCCACACAAAAGGTGTAAAATACATCATGATGACTTTCAAAGTACAGATGGAGGCTACACCCGTTATTGGCCTTAAGGAGACTTGAAACAAAGGCAGTACAAGAAATCCAATAAAATGGCCTTCTTCATTAGCAGCCCCAAAGTAACTGCTTTTGGGATCTGGGCCTGTATCTCTTCTGTGGAGGCCAAAAGTCACTTCATAGGCAGAATACAGAGAGCCTCTTAATAAGCTTCTACACTGTTGGATCTGTAGGTGAATTTACCCTTTTAGCAGGCAAAGCCTGCTAATTAAAGCCAAATTCAGATTGCTTTACGAAGGGAGAAAACTGGCACCCTACCCTATGGACTGGCATCCTGTTGGTTGATCCCAACTAGAGTTGAATCCATTCTGTCAATTGTTGAATAATGACTCAACATGTAGGTAAATCCCATTGATTTAACTGGTCTACTCTAGTAATGTCTGACTGCAAGATTTAGGCTAATGTCTGGTTGCACCAGTACCATGCTGACATGTTTTGTCTCCCCCTACTCCACTTGGAATGAAAACAACATAAAGGTCTCACTGTCCTCACTAAATGGACAGACTTGATTGATTATGTGATACCACAGTATCATCATTTATCTTTCCTCTGATCAGCTGGACTCCTTTAGCTAGCAGTAAGCAACATTATTTTTTACAAATCACAGCTGCAAGGGGAGAAATAGATGGAAAAAGAAGCAGGGAAATAAAATTAAAAAATAGGTTTGGGGCCATGTTTGCCTCTTTTTCATGCCAAAATATTCCATGCCTACAAACACAATGTAGCTCAAGCAAGAATACATAAAATATAAATAGCAACCATTAGCTACAGTCCAAAGAATGGCTGAGCATTTTGATTCATAACAATGACTCCTGCATGCACAGCTCCTCAGCCTTTAGTGTAGTGAGAGGGATTGTATGTGTTTTGTAGTCAAAATTGCTATACCACCATTCATGTTTCAATTCTCCATGTCATGCTGTGAAGATATGTGCAATACCTCAGGTTGATGGAGAGGCAATTTCATGACTGGGATATACTGGGATGTAATGGCTTGGCAAAATAACTCCATGGGAGTGGCAGATACTCTCAAAGAGTATCTTTTTTACAGCTGTCTATCTCTTGGCATTAAAGGGTCTAAGATATCCCAAAGGATAATACCTGCCTTTTTGCCATTCTTCACAGAATTTTCAATCTGTGTAGTAAAAAACAAGGCAGACAATACGTTGTTCTGAATTACGCTTTTCACCTTTAGAAAAGGCCTATAAAGTCTAAGACACACCAGATATTTTATAGAAGCAGGACATATAGTTTTAAACTTAGCTGACTATTATGCATTGTAAAAAAGAAAGTGAATTCCCTCATATTTGTGCCCCACAGCTATTTTCTGTAGACAAAGTTTATGTGTTTTGGTTTGGCTCAGTCTGACTGTGGGAACCATAAACTGTGTCTGCATGAAACCAGTCCCCACCAGAATGGGGAACTGCTTGACCCGACATACTTCCCTATATGTGCCTTTTCACCTTTTCAAAATGGTTGACTCTTTGGAAATTCTTCTTACTTGACAAAGACTTCCTCATTCACCATGCACAAAAGACTGAAATCGGTTTCCTCCCCTCAGTCTGCTCTGTAATGAAAACATACATCATTTCCATTCTTGTTGACATTCTGCCTTTCAATGACTACAGTCACAAGAAGGAGAAACAAAGTCAGAGTGGCTCAAAGATATTTAAATACCCCTCCCTCTCTCTCTGTGTTAAAGAATCCTAATATATAGTGGACTGAGCCAACTGGAAAAAATATTGGCGCTTTATAGACTGCCCAAAAGGGCGGTCTGCTGGCGCAGGTGTTTGCTGCGTCAGGGAACCGCAGCAGACAAACCGTGCAATTCCCTGATGCAGCAAAAAGAACCCGCAAAAAGCAGGTTCTTTTTGCGGTGTGGAAATGACGCCGCAAGGTGCCAATCTGAAGAAACATGTCAAGAAAACCCCATGATAGAATCACCTTAGGGTCACCATAAATTGGAAATGAAGGCATACAACAACAACAAACAACTCTTCCAGCCAGCATTCCTTCACACAGAAAATGTACATTTCAGAGCAGTGGCTGAATTATTTGTTGTGAGAAAAATGACCCTTGTGGTGCTTTAAAGACTAAGAGAATGATGTGGCATTGTCCTAGGGTTTATCAGAACAGAAGAAATGTAATGCTTGATTTAAAAAACGTCTAATGCCAAGGGATGCTTCCCTTCCAATGTAGGTGGCAGTGGTCCGTTGAAGCCCTGGTTGATCTCTGGAAAGGAGAAATGACACAATTGCTCCTAAGTGTCCCATCTCACAAAGTGGAGGTAAACCAGCTTTTTGGTTTTCTAAGGAGCTGGCAGCAATGTAGCAAACAAGACGGAGACTAGCGCGATAATGGCAGAAAACTCAGAGTGAATCCAATCGAAAACAGGCTAAAATCTACCTGAAGACATATGGTGATGCAATAGAGGCAGCAAAAAAGGCTTTGTTGACTAAAACTATTGGAGCTGCACAGAACTGCTCAGCTGAGCTGTTTCGAGTGGTCAGGGATCTGTTATGATCTGGTCCAAAGGAGAATGTAAAGCACTCAACAGCTCGTTATGAAGCATTTGCCCACCATTTTGTTGATAAAATTGCTCAGATTCACTCTGACTTAGATGCCAGAGTTGATAGTTTTGGTGGATGAAACCTTGGCTCCTGCTTGTCAAGTATTGATAGGTACCTTTCAATTTGTGCAGCCTGAAAATATAGGATCCTTGAAGAGGTGAGAGCCACCACATGTCTACTAGACCCTTGTCCTTCCTGGCTTATTAAACAGGCCAGAGGAGGACTGGTGGAGTGGGTAAGGGAAGCGATTAATACCTCTCTACAGCAAGGAAGGGTTCCAACATGCCTAAAAGAGGCTGTGGTAAGACCTCTTTTGAAAAAAAAACTTCCCTGGATCCTACTGTAATTACAGACCAGTCTCCAACCTTCAATTTTTGAGCAAGGTGCTGGAGCATGTGGTGTCCTCTCAACTCCAGGGGTTCCTGGTTGAGATGGATTATCTAGATCCATATCAGTCTGGTTTCAGAGCTGGCCATGGGACAGAAACTGCTTTGGTCACCTTGGTGGATGACCTAAACAGGGAACTGGACAGAGGGAGTGTGTCCCTGCTGGTTCTACTGGACCTCTTGGTGGCTTTCAATACCATCGACCATGGTATCCTTCTGAGTCGCTTCTCTGGGATGGGGCTTGGAGGCACTGTTCTACAGTGGCTCTGTTCTTTCTAGAAGGGGTATTCTCAGAAGAAGGTGCTGGGGATTCCTCTTTGACTACTTGGCCATTGGCCTGTGGGGTTCCTCAGGGCTCAGTCCTGTCCCCTATGCTTTTAAACATCTACATGAAACTGCTGGGAGAGGTTGTCCGGAGTATTGGAGTAAGGTGCTGATGATACCCAGCTCTATCACTCCTTACCACCTAATTCCAAGGAAGCTGTTTCTGTCCTAAACTAGTGTCTGGCCGCTGTAATAGACTGGATGAGGGCAAACAAATTGATGCTTAATCCAGACTAGGCAGAGGTGCTCCTGGTCAGTCGAAAGACAGATCTGGGAATAGGGATTCAGCGTATGTTAGATGGGTTTACGCTTCCCTTGAAAACTCAGGTTCATAGTTTGAGAGTACTTCTGTATTCAGCGTTGAGCCTGGAAGTCCAGGTATCAGCAGTGACCAGGAGTGCTTTTGCATAGCTAAAACTTGTGTGCCAACTGCTCCCATTCCTGGAGATATCAGACCTGGCTGCAGTGGTACATGCCTTAGTTACATCCCGTCTGGATTACTGTAATGCACTCTACATGGGGCTGCCTTTGAAAAGTGTTCAGAAACTTCAGCTGGTCCAAGGAACTGTAGCCAGGTTTAACTGGAGCTGGCTACAGGGAGCATACAGCTTCTTCTTGCAACAGCTCCACTGGCTGCCAGTTCATTTCCAGGCACAATTCAAAGTGCTGTTTTTGACCTATAAAGCCCTATTTGGCTTGGGTCCAAGATATTTCAAGGACTGTATCCCCCTATATGAGCCCCTCAGAGAATTGAGATCATTGGGAGAGGCTCTTCTCTCTGTCCCATCACCCTCTCAGGCATGTTTGGTGGGAACAAGACAGAGGGCCTTCTCAGTGGCTGCTCCCAAGCTTTGGAACTTCCTCCCTGGAGAGGCCAGGATAGCTTCACCCCTGCTATCCTTCTGACGTCAGGTAAAGACGTTTTTGTGTAGTCAGGCCTTTTAAGCTGATAAGGACTGGGTTTTTAATGTTGTGCCATACGAATTTTAATGGTTTGCATTTTTATATTTTAACTTATAACTGTTTTAACTCTCAAAATTGTTTAATTGTTTTTAAAATTTTATATTTATATATTTTCATATTGTTGTACTGTTTTTAAATTGTGTTGTTTTATACTTGTTTGCTGCCTTGAGTCCCTATATTGGGAGAAAGGTGGGATATAAGAAAATAAAAAAATAATAAATAATAGCTGGTGTCACGGGAACACTCTTTTCAATGAGACCATACTCCCTGCACACAGTGGTCCCAATTCTGCTCCTCCACCCTGCAGCTGCTATTGTTGAAAGGGAAAACAGATATATTAAAGCAATTCATGCATTTCACATTATGTCTGCTTTTGCCCTGACTGAAGGCAAAACTGCTTTGGATAGTATAAACTACCCAGTGTTTGATTACTTTGGGAGGGTTGTTTTGCTTAAGCTTAGAGCAGTAGGAGGTATTTTGCTTGAGGTTAAGAGAAAGAATTTGCTACTTCTTCAGCTGTGTTCTTCAGGTTCATGCCCTGGCATTGGCAGGAATCTATTGCTGAACACATTTAAATGAACTCACTCTCAGTAACATTCTTTCTTTGCCAAGTCATTAAAAATAAGAGACTAATCTAAGTTAACCATGATTTTTGGCTCTAAAAGTTGTACTACTTGTATACAAAGACTTAATTTATTTTTAGGGCCTTCCCAACCACCCATGTTCCCATTCTAATAACATCATACCTGCATTTTGGGGCTACCCTTTTGAATAAATCAGACTCATCATTGCCAACTCTGACAATGCACCAGCTGCTAATATGAACACTTTTTCAAATTAAGACGTTGCATGGAACATTTATGTTGGTGTGCTGAGTCAGATGCAGTCATGAGCAATGGACAGTTGGCTGTTCAGCCCAACAAAGTAAACCAGTTGTTTATACTGGAATATTGCATTAAACAGCTCAGTATAAACGGAAATCCACCATTTTGTTGAGTCTTTATTGTCTTACAAATACACTTCTGAGGAAATATCCAGACTGTCTGTATGGTCCTATTTTTTGATTTGTTTAAACCAGGTAAAATAAACTTACCTGGGGAGCTGGTTTTAAAAATCACTGATTGTACTTGGGAGTTGATAGAAAATATTCTGGAATAAACAAAACATGTATGGATTTCCATTATAAAATCAGAAACAACAGGAACAAAATTGGGTCTTTCTAGACTTTTCAATCAATCTGGATATACACTCTGAATTTAGCATGAATTGGCTCCTGTTAACACTTTCATCTAGAATATTGTAGTAACTGATGCTAGAACCAGGTTGCTCAAAAGCAGAGGTCAGAAGAATTACTTCTGAATTGCAATTTCTGGAATCTGGAATCCCTAATCATCCCCAGCTGGCTAGGGATCATTGGAACTGTAGTCCAAAAGTAACATTTCCAAGCACTGAGTAAGGGCCACGTTCTTTCCTAATTTCTGAGAACATCCACCCCTTTGAAACTGTATATAAAAGTCTGAAAATTATTTAATTTTTGCCTCCCCCTTTTCTAACCTTTCCAGGTGAAACAAACTATCACACAAATGCTACCAGGGGGGGGGGGGGGGGGGGGGAGGTTACTCAAGCATTATGGATAAATATGCACATACTGTGTACTCGTATTTTAAACCTTTCCTTTTAGTTGCTTCAGTTTATTTTACAACCTGAAGCAAAGTAAAACAAACTGTTCTTTTTACAAACTTGTTTCTTTACAAAGTTATTTTCCTTTACTGAAAAACTTTATTACAATATTCAACTTTCATTAACATTTAGCTTTATGACATATTTGTAAATTGGAATCATTAATTCTTTATTCTAATGTAGTAATGGTCACATACACTAAAACTTGAATTAAGTCTATAACGCAGAGAACATAGGAGTACACAATCTACCTTTTATGCATAGAAATTAACATCTAATGAGCATACATTGTTCCTTTAATTTACTTGGACTTTTGCTGTTAGCCAGATTTTAAAATTAGGAGAGAAATGTGAAGTATCCAAGAATTGCATTGCTCTGCTCCTTTTTGGTTCAGGGGAATCATTCCACCCATTCTTAAAGTTCCATTTTTCAGCATATCAAAAATGTAGCAGCACTTACACTTTTAAAGGGCCTTTGGATGAAAATCTTCAGGATTCCTTCTTTTTAGTATTGTATGGCTGAATGTTCAATTCAGTCAATTCACTGTGCTCCTTTTATCTGTGGTGACATTTATTGTCACCGTGCTTAGGTTATCTTGCTGCCACATGCAGAAATTTGAATCAAAAGGAGACGGTCCTCCTAAATTGTGTGTGTTAAAGGAAAACATGTGGAGGATTTCCTGCTGAGAGTTCCCAGCAGAGGCACAAATTCAAGGGTGTGTGGAAACTACTTGCCAGACTTTCTCATACTTTGCAATAACAGTATGCATCCAAGCCAAAAAAAAAAAAAAAAAAAAGATGGCTTTACAGCTTTTGCTCTTCAGGATGGTCCTATAATAAATCTCCCATTCCCTTGGCAATGCTTGACTTAAATGAAATAACTCAAGAATCACTGCAACATTCTGTTGCATTTTGATACCTTGTTTTACAACAGCATTGTGAAATAATGCAAACTATGACACAGGTAAAGACTAGGAGTCGGTAGGACAGCTATGAAAGAACTAGACAAGTTCCTTAACTACAAAGATATAAAACTGAACGATAAAGTCAGGATCATCCAAGCCACAATATTTCCCATCATCATGTATGGATGCAAGAGCTGGACAGTGAAGAAATCAACTCATCTGAGATGTGGTAATGGAGAAGAATGCTGAGGGGACAGTCACAGCCAAAAAGACAAACAAATGTGTTCTAGAACAGATAAAACATGAGCTCTCCCTGGAAGCCAAGATGAGTTAAACTGAGGCTGTCGTACTTCAGCCACATCATGAGAAGGCAAGTCTCACTAGAAAAGACAATAATGCTAGTAAAGGTGGAGGGTAATAGAAACAAGGGAAGACCACATATCAGAAGGATTGACAATCAAGAAGGCCACAGCCATGAGTCTACAGGACCTGAGCAGAGTGGTTGAGGACAGGGAGGCTTGGAGATATCTAATTCACAGGATTGCTGTGAGTTGAAGTCCACTCGAAGGTAGTTAATAACAACAACAAAAGATGCAAAAGCAACTACACTGTACTGTCTCAGTTTATCTTAGCCTCCTCTCCACAATCCACTTCAGTTTGTGTGCATGCAAGCATGCACGCACACACTGCCTTGTAAAACCAGAGTCTGGAAAATTATTTCTTGCAAGGATTACTGGAATAATGCCTTTCTGCTTCCTGGCTCTGCATGTTTTAGTTAATGCAATAAACCCATTAGTAGGTTTGACAACATGGATCTTTCTGACAAAATGAACATAACCTCCACCAACCTGCTATAGGGATAATTTTGCAAATGTGCTAACAATATTTTACTCATGATACTCATTTTGTCATATGCACCGTCTACTTATATTAGAACCCACGGCCCCTTTAAATGAATCAGAAATATCAAGACTGCAAACTGTATCATAATCAACATAAACACTACTATCTATTTTCTTATGTGAATATTCCACCTATGTTAGATGCTCAAAACACCTCATTAAAATATAAATATCAGCACTATAAATATTTATCATATCCATTGTTAATGTCAGAGTTGTTCTGCCATCTCAAACAAACTAAGAAGAATGCTCTATGTTTATTCTTATCTAGAGCCTACCTGAAACAATAGTTCTGACTAAAACAGGGGGTTCCCAACTTGTGCTCCAAGGAGCCCTTAGGGCTCCGTGTGCACTTCCCAGGTGCTCTGTTGCCACTACAGGAAAATGAAAGAAATAAAAATCGAATGAAATTAAATAATAAGAATATATTCTTATATATACACCTAAACACCATTAACTTGTAAAACATAAGGTACGCCTTTTAGGGACTTGGCCATAGAAATAAGGGCTCCGCGAATCAAAAAGTTTGAGAACCCCTGGTCTAAAGCATTCCAGTTTTTAAACTGTATTGTTTTAAATTTGCTGTTTGCTGTCTTGAGTCCCTATATTGAGAGAAAAATGGGATATAAGTAAATAATATAAATAAATATTGCTCAGTCTTGCATACTTGGCACTACAGAGGCTTTGGCATCCTCCCACACCACACACTGCCATTGCAAGCAATCTCTGAAATCTGGTGATGGTAACAGCAGTTTCAACAGCAGGATGATCTCCAATAGGGTTTGTGAAGTTCAATGCACCCTAGCACTGAAAATTGCTTATTCTTGCTCTTTTCGTTCAAATAAATAAATAATAATGATATTTTATTTATACTCCGCCAATTAGATTGAAGTGGCTGACAACATAAAAAGAACATTAAAATACAATAAAGCAACATCCCACAAATCCATCCACCTACAATAAAAACAATACAATTAAATTATTAAAATAAATTATTAAAACAAAGCAGGCAGTAGTTGGGAGGGGACTGAGATGCTAATCTGGCAAAGTTGGAAGCCAACCATTATTATTATTATTATTATTATTATTATTATTATTATTAACCATTATTTATGAAGCGCTGTAAATTTACACAGCGCTGTACATACAATCTTTTTAATTAGATGGTTCCCTGCCCTCGGGCTTACAATCTAAAAAGACATGACACAAAAGGAGAAGGGAGTGGTGGAGGGAGAGGGTAAGAGGTCCAGCAGTTCCTCTCTACCTCTGAGGCCTGGACCAAGGCAGATGGACTGAAGGGAGGGTTTGGCTTCATAATGGATGGTTAATCTTCCAGGGAAAATACATACTCTCAAGTAGGATAATACATATACAGTACATAGCAATACGGGAAATGGTTCAATAAACAGGCACCAAAAGGACATCAAATAGTAAGCGACAATTATGCAATGCCTGGGAAGGCTTCTCTGAACAGGATGGTTTTCAACTCCGTTTTGAAGCTGGTCAAAGAAGTGATGGCTCTTGGTTGTGGGGGAAGAAGGTTCCAGGAGTGAGGGGCAGCAAGTGAAAAGGGGCAAATCCAGGATGGGGCAGAGGAAATCCTGGGCTGAGACACCAGACCTTGACTACCAGAACGGAGGGTCCTAGTGGGAAGGTAAGGAGAAAGAAGGTCTAATAAGTAAGGAGGGGCCAGTCCACGGAGGGCTTTAAATGTCGACAGTAGGAGCTTATACTGAATGCGGAAAGGGAGGGGGAGCCAGTGAAGGGATGCCAACACAGGAGAGATGTGGTCAGAGCGGTGGGTGGAAGTGATAATGCGTGCAGCTGAATGCTGAACAGAGATTAAAGGACGGAGGTGAGAAAGAGGAAGCCCAGCCAGGAGGACGTTACAGTAATTGAGTCGTGAGACCACTAGGGCATGGACCAGGATCTTGGCAGTAGAGACGGAGAGATATGGTCGGATTTTGGCAATATTGTACAAAAGGAATCTACAAGCCTTGGCTGTGGTCTGGATCTGAGGGATACATGACAGAGAAGAGTCAAAGATAAAACCAAGACTGCGGGCTTGCTGGACTGGTTGAATAGAAATGTTGTCGAAGGGTGGACTTAGGAGGAAAGACAAGAAGCTCCGTCTTGGACATGTTGAGCTTCAAACGCCGATGGCACATCCACTGTGAGACAAGACGAAACTTGCTGTTCAAACCTTGGAGAAAGGTCAGGGGTGGAAAGATACAACTGGGTGTCATCGGCATAGAGATGGTAGGAAAAACCAAAAGAGCTAATGAGTTTACCTAAGGACAGTGTGTAGAGAGAAAACAGAAGAGGACCCAGAACAGAGCCCTGGGGAACTCCAACAGATAAGGGGACAGGAGATGTCTTTTTCATGAAGGCTTTGTCATAACCACTAACTGTTGAAAGTATGACAATGTTGATGTGGGCCAGAGTATCCTGTCCCTCCACTATAGGGCCGATCACATATGAGGTAAGAATGAAGTTCCCAGCAATGATCACAAGGCTGGGTGACTTGTTCTGACCTCAGAATGAGCAACCTGTGGTGGCAATGACAGACGCACTAGGTAGCTCAGTTGGATGCCATTGCAGACAGCTGAAGCAGCATGTGAATGGAGAGCTCCAGAACTTCTGGAGTAACAGCCAAGTTTTTAAAAACCATTTTAAGGCTGCTATACCCTAGTTATAATGTGTAATGTATCCGGACTGCTCACACCACCACTAGGGTTTGAGATGCTTTGTTTATTTACACCTCTGGAGAATTCTAAATTACAAGCACTTTGGGAGGCATATCCAAAAGTATAATGAACATTGCTGTTGTTCTTGATAGCACCATGATTATCATGATCACTGTCATCATTGTAATATTTTTTCAGCGTTCTGGTTCCCATGGATAGTGTGTTTGTCCAGATGTGACTGGGCCATGGATTCGATTGTTTCTATAAACTCTAAGCTTTTGTATCGGTGCACAGGCCTGAAATCCAGCTCCTTGAGAAAATAATGGCCTTCCAAGTACTTATATGTACAGTTTGTCTTTGGAAGGGCTCCTGCTGCTGGAAGGAATTATGTCTGAAAAGAGGAACATGGTATCTTAAATCTTGAATTTAAGATTTTTTATTACAGATTTCCCCTATCCACATTGTTTTAATAATCTTTTGATTTTATGTCATGCAACAATGTAATATTTTTCACAAGAGCCCCCAAGCCAAATAATTATTTGAGAAATTCAGACTTCATGTTATTATTAAATAGTCAGATAGGAGCCCTTCTGATGTGGTGTGGGGGAAGCAGGAACTCAAGATGCCTAAGGGTCAAGGAACACAAACACAAATAAACAGCATATAAAATTTATTGCTTCTTAAATGTTCAGTTGAAGCTTTTTCCAGGGCAGGGGGAAGATGGAGAGAGTCTCTGTCTCATAATTCTAGGGTTTAATAATATTGAAAGTGTTTTCCTTCCTTATGTATCCAATAAATGAGATAGAGTGGCCAATAAAAAATGACGATAAGAGACAGAAAAGGAACGGAGGGAGGTAGTGAGATGCATAGCAAAGAAGCAGAGTTGGTAATAATCAGCAAGGAATATATCACCAAGTCTCTATGTGGGGAAAAACTAGAAAAGAGAATACAGCTACAAAGCAAGCAAGCAAAATGGAGAAATGGAAAACTAAACAACTCAAGAGTGTCACTTAAGCTGCATCCCCGCTGCAGAAATAAGCTATTTTGACATAATGCTATGGAATTCTGGGAACTGTAGTTTTGTGGGACATTTAGCTTTTTCTGCCAGAGTTCTGGTTCCACAATGAGCTACAATTCCCAGAATTCTATAGCACTGAGCCATGACAGTTACAGTGATGTCAAACTGGACTATTTCTGCAGTGTGGGTGCAGCCTTAGACTGAGAAAGGTGAAGCATATAGAAGAGGCAACAATCCATGGTCAGAACCGAGAAAAGGTCTATCTGTGCACAAATTGGACCCTTAAGAGAGGTCAAGTGCAAGTACAAGATGTACAAAAATAGGGGTGTGGATTGGGTGTCCTTGTAATCTCTTTCAATTCTATGATTCTATGAAAAGCTTGCTGAAGCAGTGTGGGTAGACTGTCCCACCTCCAGCTTCCCATCTGGTCCTGTACCCAATTTAGGAACACCATACACAGCATGACCAGGTTAAGTTCTGATTTTCCAGATGGTGCTGGATTGCAGTTCCATGACTCCCTCAGCCTAGAGCTAATGGGAATGACAGTTCAACAACATCTGGAGAGCCACACATTTCCCATCCCTGATAAATATCAACTTGCTGTGCCAATGGAATAACCCTCTATTTTCGACTTTTTTGGTGGAGGAAAGATGTCTATGCACACTGAGCCTTACCTTCGCCTGTCTTTATTTTGGGGGTTTTAGGTAGTCTTTACAACGTACAAATTCTCTCTCCAACAGTCAACCAGACAAAGCACAGTAAAAAGATTCCATAGTCCCTTGACGTGAACGTCTAGTCGTAACTGACCGTTACTAAGCTGAAGACCCAACGTTATCCAAGGACTACTGTGGTGGTCATGTGGCCAGCATGATTGCACCGAATGCTGTTACCTTTCCACCAAAGTAGTACCTATTTAACTACTTGCATTTGCATGCTTTTAAACTGCTAGGTTGGCAGATGCTGGGACTAGTTACCCCATCATGCAACACTAGAGCCACAAACTGCCAATCTTCCAATCTCCCAGTCATCAGAACTGGCGTCTTGACCACTAATCCACCGCATCCTTTCATTCTACAAATACAAAGATTTACTTCATTTCTCATAAGTAACAAAAGAAAATTCCCAATTATATGTACAGATCCTAGTTAGGTGGTTCTCTTATAGGAACTTAAGAATAAGAATAAATGAGGTTCGTCTGTGCAGACATCTATAAGATTGCACTACAGGTTGAGTATTCCTTATTAAAAATGCTTAGGAGCAGAAGTGGTTTGGATTTTGGGGGGCAGATTTTGGAATATTTGCATTATCTTTTTCCTTGCAAACAAATGAGCAAGAGCACTGCAGCCACCATCTTGAATGTGGAAGCAAGCAATTGGTGGGCTCCTCAGAGGCACAGGAGTCCAAAAAATATGTGCCAGGAGTTTGGGGCATTATCTCTATGCTGCTGGCCTTCACCACTTTATATACAAATACTTCAGTATCTGTAAACCATCACAAGAGGTCAGGTGTGGAATTTTCACATCCTGTCAATGCTTAAAAAAAATTAGATTTTGGATTTTCTGCTCAATCTGTTTATTATCTTAAATAGCAATAGAATTTTGAAATGTTAACATTTACTTAATTTCATCTCCTGTCCAAATTATTAATCCTTTAATTGTTTTAATTCTGGAAAGTTTCAACATACAGGGAAAAGAAAACAGGAATGGGGTGAAGAGAGAGGGGGGGAGGGAGAAAGTAGCCTGTGGCCTCTAACTGTCCCGATTTGGGAGGGTTAGTCCCGATTAACCCTCTATCATCCCACTTTTTCAGTTGTTTTTAAAGTGTCCCAGTTTCTCTCTCCTGTATGGGTGCCTCCAAAATTATTAAAGTGAAAGCTAATTTCATTAACCTACAGTAAGAACATTGGCTTTCACTAATCCATTAAACAATTTAAGCCATTTTATTAAGTGCTATCATTGCTCAATGGGACATTCAGTTTTAGAAATAATATTAAACATACATGGACACACCAACAGGAGAGCTAAAGTGACTTTACAAAACATTGGTAGAGTGCAGATATTTTTATGGGCGTCAAAAGAAAGCAGCATTGTGAGCTAGACTGAACAGGTATTTCTAAAAGAGTCTCTTCATCCTCAGTTGAACCAAATACCACCATCACTGCAGAGATTACATCACACAGGTCTGCACTAAATCTATTTATTCTCTTTTTAAAAAAATAAACCTATAAGAATAATCTGCTCAGCTACTCATCCTATCATGAAAAGATTAATACAGGAAGCTATTTTTGTGCTATGCATTTCCGTTCACCATACTAATAGGACAGCAGTAAACTTTATATAGCCCGTAAGTTGTGAGGAAATACATTTTGCTCTAGAGAGCTAATATAAAACGAATAACTGTTATAAACATACAGCACAGTAGAGTCATATTTGGCAATTACCCAAAGTTTATATGTATAAAAAATTAACACAATACCAGATGTAGGATACTGTGAATGGGATATGGGGAAAAACATCATAAGGGAACAGAGGCACAATTTAAAATCTATGACCCTTCATTTGAATATTAAACATTCTTGGTAAATATCACTCATATGTTATTGCTTCCTTTTTTACAATGACTTTATATAAGTAAATAATATGAAAATAAATAAATAAATAAATAAATAAATATGCTACCATGCTTCTCAAAGTAGCCTTACCAGCAGGGATTGGCAGTGAGGAAAGAAGGAATCTAGGCAGGGTGCAGAATTGTGTGGCGCAGTTGCACAGCAAAAAAGGAGCTGCAAAAAGCAGCTCCTTTTTGCAGTGCCACAAAGCACCACAAAGCACGACAGATGCCCACGGTTACATCGCAGCTGCGCAGAACCGTTTAGAGGCAGCACAGCTGCAACATAATCATTGTGCGCATCATATGTATGGCGCTGCGCAACTGCGGCACATGCATGATGTGCTAGGGTTGTGGGGCGTGTGCACGCGCTGCCCCCAAGCAACCCTAGCACATCGTAGACGCGCCGCAAAAGGCCCATCTAGACAGGGCCATAGTTAGAGAAAATGTTAATGTTAGAATATTTTCATCTCTTCACAGAAGGCAGAATACTATATGTTCCAACTGTTCTGATTTGACAGGGACAGTCTCAATTGATCCTCTGCTGTCCCACATTTACAACTCCTTTTATAATGTCCCAGTTTCTCTCACCTCTCTCATTTTCCCCCTTTGTCCTCCCATACCCTCCAACTATCCCAATTTGGCAAGGACCATCAAAATGAATCTTCTATTACTGCCACTCCCTTTTGCAACTGTTTTTAAAATACCCCAGGTTCTCGCTCCTCGTCCCAGCTTCTCCCTTTGTCCTCAGCCTACTTCAGTTGCTGCAAACTAAGTTCAAAATCAATTAGTTGCACAGCAGGGGGAAGAATAGAGGAAGGGAGGAATCTTTCTCTTCTCAGTAGACTCAGGCAAAAGCAAACTTCTGCAGCTTCTCCAAGCATGTGTTCTTCCTCGCTAATAACCTTTGTCAACTTCACTACATGCCAGTATTGCTTAACTACACACATCTTAAGCCTGGAACAGACGGGCTGCTCGTGACACCCTCGTCACATGCTAGGGTTGCCTCAGGGCGGAGTGCCCACACTCCCCTCAACCCAAACAAGTGATGGGGGCGTCATCATGGCTGCCTCCTGTCCACATGGGGGCCACCATGATGACACATCATGCATGCGTTGCGTCCAAATGGTGAGGCAACTTGGGAAACACTAATATAAACACAACCTTAGTAGCCAATTGCTCCCTAGCATCAAGAAATTTGGTTTATTTGTATGAACTAGGACACAGGAATATGAAGAATATCTCTTATTCTTGATGAGAAACTTCTACCCAAAGTTTAATTGTTGGTGGTGTTTATAATGTAATGTTATGCATTCTTAGTATGATTGTATTATATAAATGAAACTTTTATTTTTTTCAAATAGAAAAATCTTGCAACTGTTCTCAGATTTCTTGCCTCCTGCATGAGAGAAAGGGTTTACAATATGTGCAAGATGCTGTCAACCAAAATCTCTTTTCTCTCTGTGAGGCAAATCATCTTAGATTCACAGGAATAACATAAAGACAGATTTATTTTTTAACAAGAGGCGAACACCTATCCAATGTTTCTATATTTTTAAAAAGATCATGCAACAACATAGGAGCAGTCAAAAAGCCTGGAGTCCTAGTTCAACGCTCAGGCCAGAACACCACACCGGCTCTAATTATAGGTTTCATGCAGAGCTTTCCACTTAAATTAAGAGCTCCAGAGAGAACAAACATTGTATAATGGTTTGAGTGTTGGGCTGAACTCTGGAAACCAGGGTTCAGTTCCCAGCTTGGTCATAAACCACTGGACAAGTCACACTCAGGGGACTCAGAGGAAGGCAATGGCAAACCTCTGAACAAGTCTTGCCAAGAAAACCCATGATAGGTGCACACTGAGGTTGCCATAAGTCAGGAATGATTTGAAGGTACACAACAATAAAAGAGCTCCAGAGGGGTCTCATAAGGTTTCAAAAGCCACCCACATTATCATCTCCAGTTTCATCTTCTCCACCCAAAACATGGTATGGGAGGTCATTTACACCTTTGGGACTACAGCACACCCATGCTATACACGGGTGCGCCATATGCGACTTTAAACTTATGTGGAAGGTTAAGCCATGGGAGTCATAATGGCACTCTTTCATTAAAACAAATCGGGTTTAAGCATACACATTTTTCCTCAGAACGGATCTCCCATGTATGGGGAGGGCCCACTGTATTTTCCAATGCAGTGACTTTGGATTTCTGCAGTGTTCTCATTTTAAAAACAGAAAAGAAATCTTTATTTTTTCTTAGTACTTCTGATGGTAAAAACAGGATTGCAGTTAAAAAAATCCAGACTTTATAACTTTCAAAAAGGCTCCTTAAATCACAACTCAGAATAACTGGGAAGAATGTGTTGGAACATCCATCAACTAGGCTCATATCGACTTCCCAGAGAGCCTTCACAGCAGCTGCTCCGAGATTGTGAAACAGTCTTCCGGAAGAGATCCGTCTTATTATCTCCTTGGAGACGTTTAAGAGGGCACTTAAGACGGATCTCTTCCGGCGAGCTTACCCACCTGACCTTATGTAAGAGAAACCTTCAGGCCATTCTATGAATCTACTGCACTACAATTTGACGATGAGTTAGCTTTTGAGATTAAATGTATTTTTATTGATGTATTTTTATATGTATTTTATTACTGATGTATGTGTTTTAGCGGACTGTAATCTCACCTCAATCCAGCTAGGAGAAGCGGGAAAATATAATATAAATAAATAAATAAATAAATATTATTATTACAATTCCCAGAATTTCATACCATTGAGTCATGGTAGTTAAAGCATTGTCAACCTGGATTGTTTTTGCAGTGCAAATATAGCCTAAGATGCACAAATTTTAACATGGCCACAGTTTTGTAAAACTATTACATTTTGTACCAGAAGGTTTTAATAAAAGCTGTAGATAACATGTAAGACAACAGAATATGCCTAAAACAATGAACTATACGCAAAAGCTACAATTAGATTTGTGTACTGTGGCAAGATAATACATTGCACATTACAGATTTAGATACACTCCTAGATATTAAATTGTGTCACAGAAGCAAGAATCATAAGTACAGCAAGGTAAACAAAACTATCATCTGTCTTTTACGGTTCCAAACTAAATGTTCTGAGTAACATTAGGGCATGGTCTAGAATTCTGGTTAAACTTTTAGCACATCCCTATGCATTTCTACATAGAAATGAGATACTGTATATTAAATTCAACTAAATGTTGATTACAAATTTGTTAAACTCATAGAAGTATACATCCTATAATCTGACTTGATTTATAACATAGTTTTTAAAAAGAGAACTTAAGTCATTTACCAAAACAGGCATATGTTTGTGTTTGTTGTTGTTAACTGCTTTCGGATTGACCTCGACTCTTGGCAACCCCATGGATGAAACATCTCCAAGACACCCTGTCCTTCACTGCTCTGCTCAGTTCCTGCAGGCTCATGGCTTCTCTGAGTTCAACCATCTGTCATGTAGTCTCCCTCTCTATCTACTGCCCTCTACACTTTCCTAGTATTATTTCCCTAGTATTATTGTCTTTTCTAATGATTCATGCCTTCTCATAATATAGCCAAATAATGACAGCCTCGGTTTAGTCATCCTGGCTTCTAGGAGAGCTCGGACTTGATCTGTTCTAGAACCTATTCATTTGTCTTCTTGACTGTCCATGGTATCCTCAGCAGTCCTCTCCAACACCAAATTAACTTATTTCCTTTCTGCATGTATTTGGGGCCAAATTATATGTTACATTAAACATTTTGATAGCATTTAACATAAGCAATGGAATCTTCTTGTGGACTAACACTTGTGTAAAATAGTTAGGCAAACAATAGCAGTTTCTCAGATGTGGTGTAGAGGTGGAGCCCACTCCCTCACTTTTTACTTTCTGGATGGGAAGCTAACCAACCAGCACACAATGGGGGAGTGAAAGATTGAGTCATCCAAAGTAACTATGCTCTTGTCTTCAGAGATGTGGGTTTTCCAAAAACAATATCACTCTAAATAATGTTATCTGATTTAGTACATTGGGTTTCAATATTATACTCAAACACACTTAGCATGTGGGGTTACAATGTTATATTCAAAGCCATTTAGAGAAATTATTTCATTGGAATACTTGTAATAATGTGTTGAGAACAGCATATATTTCCTCTGTACTCAAGAAAAATAAGAACACTTGAAAGAACAATGTTTTTTTTATAACCAATACCTAAAGAGTGCTGTATATCAACAGTCCAAAGATTGTTCTTACATCAACAGTTCAAGTTTCTTTTGCTGAAGTACACATGTAGTATAGCTACACTTATTTTCTGACATACTTATCTCAAGTTGAGAAAAATCTGATCCATTACTACTTGTTGGATATTCTTTATTTTTTACTAAAGAATGAGTGTGAGCGTCTTCTTAGAAGAATAACTTAGATATTTAGCCCATTTAACCTGACTGTTTACAGTACAACAGCCAAGGCAACTGTGGATAAACATATAAATATATATCCTAGGGTATCTAGGTTGGCCATACAGCAAAATACAATAACATTCAAAATCTACAAAATAGCAGAACCCTTATTGGGCCAACCAAAAATGAACCAAGTAGATAATCCCAACTTTCAAATCTCCATTGGCTTCTTCATCAGGCAAAGGTGTTAAAAATTATATTGACGAAGATGAAAAAATGATGATGCTAAAGTAACCAGCCTACATTTTGTCAAGATGTTGTATTTGTTGTTGTCAGTTAAGATGGGCTGGAGAAATAGCAATGCAGGCTGAGGCCACTCCTCTCTTTGGATATATGGGCTCTGCAAGATATAGAGCTGTAAAATCTAGGCAATAAAATGTAAACCCCATTAGCAACAGAAAAAATAACGTTTCTGTCCTGGATGTGACTAACTGCCCTTTTCAAAGCTGCCATTGGCACTTTTGTGCATTTTTCGTTGGCTCAATAAAGGTACTGTTGTTTTGTGGATTTGGGGTGTTATTTATTTAAAATGTGTGTGTGTGTGTGCGCGCGCATGCGCCCACAATATAAAAAATTTTCTATGCAAAAGGATAGCATCAGAAAATGTTCCATCTCACTATGGGGGGGTTAATTTGGAGGGAGCAACTAATATTCTCTCTGAAATGGGAGCCAATAGCATCTCTTCTTCATACACACTCACACGCACACGCTAATAATTCCCCGTGGTTAGCTATGCTAGTCTATTTCACCAGAAATAACCACACAATCACCTGGTACTTTCAAGGTGGACAATTTTTTTCCAGCAAAAGCTTTTGCACACTGCTATGTACTTTACCAGGTGCACCTGCTAAACTAGGCTGCAGCCCACAAAATTTCATGCTAGAATAAATCTTAATCTGTAAAGTGCCACAGGGCTCATTCATTAAATATAACTTATTTGGCTTTCACTAATGCCCCCAATGGCACTCTCCTTGCCACAACAATGGGATTTCTTTCATTTCATACACAGGGGAAAACCGTATTTTTTTTCAACCAGCATAGTTGATTGATTATGGGACTCACTATAGATCTTGAGATTTAACTGACGTTTTCAGTTCACATCTCAATAAATCAGAGAGAAAACCTTGCAGGACAGAAGACTTCATGTGTGTTTTTGAGTGGTGCTAGGACTTCTCTTGCCAAAAATGTTGGTATGATTTAAGCAGTCTCAGACACTCCTCAGCAAAATTTTCACTTGACATATTTAAAAAATATAGAACATGAATGTCTGAGCTGGCATGGACAAGTAATGACAGTGTAATGGAGTTTTTGCTGTTAAAACTTTCAATCACAACGCTCTGGAATCTACTTTCTACACATGATTCCAATTTATCTCCATTTATCACGGACAGTTCATAGAAACATGGACAAGTGCAGTCTTATAGAGTTATTCTACTATGAAATTTTCTACTTCCAGTATAACTATGCATGTAAATGATTATTCATATGTATTCTGGCTTGGATTCTACCCCTCCCCCCTTTTTTTTACAGGACCAGTATTAAATGTATTGGTTCTATCTTAATCAGTTGCCATGGATACCTTTCAATTCATGTTGCCTAATGAAATAAATTGTAGAATCATAAAATCATAGAGTTAGAAGAGACCTGAAGGGTCATCAAATCCAATTCCCTTCCATGCAGGAATGCATAATCAAAGTACCCCTGACAGATGGCTCCAAAGAAGGAGACTTCACTACACGCCGAGGGAGCGTGTTCCACTGTTGAACAGCTCTTACCATTAGAAAGTTTTTTCCTGATGTTGAGGTTGAATCTCTTTTCTTGTAGTTTGCATTCATTGCTCCATGTCCTAGTCCTAGTGTCTGGAGCAGCAGAAAATAAGCTTGCTGCATCCTCAATATGGTATCCCTTCAGATATTTCATTTGATTTGTGATAGACACAGATCCAGGAAATATGTGGTCATTCTTGGAAACCTTGCATTCCAGCTCATTTGAGCAGCTAGGAAGGGCTGCTGTAACAGATATATGAGGGCCTCATTTTTTGATGGGTGGATAAATTGCCTTCAAGGAGGTCATGTTATAGCCCCTCCTTCATTAACAGTCACTTGATCCCATTGATTAAAACAACTTTCAGCCTAGTTCAGTTCCTTTTTAGACAAGATACTTGAGTGGCCCAGATTTCTCTAGATGCATTTCTATTTGGTTTCTGACTTGACTTTGTTTAGAAACCAAAAGTGACTTGATTACCACTTCAATAGATGATCTGCTACAGGAAATGGATGGGCTGATGGTCACAAGTATACTGTTTTTCCCTCTTTCTTTTTCCCACTGGCTTGTCAGATCCCAAGGAGGCAATGGTAATTCTGCAGTGATCCCCGAGAACAGTGAATGATTGGATAGTATTAAATAAATAGAAAGAGCCTATATGAGGTAGTGGTTTGAACGCTGAAAGCCCCTGAAAGACTAGGATTCAAACCCTGGCTCAGCCATGGAAACTCACTGGGTTATCTTGGGCATGAGTCATGACACACTCTCACAAGCAAAGAAGTAGGAAAGTCCTCTGAATAACTTTTGGGTCACCATCAGTCAGAGTCAAGTTGAAGATAAATAACAAATGCAAATGAACTATAATTCAATCAAAAGGAAAATTGATCAAGAGGTCTTTGGAATCCTGGGTCACAATTCAACATATTTTGGGTGGGAATTAGCTGCAAAACTCTGGAGGTGATCTAGAATACTTGGTGATTCTTTTCTTGCAGGATGAGGCCAATAAATCAAACCAACAAAGGCAAGGAAAATCATCTTAAAGGGAAGAAGAGCAAAGCTGTCTAGGCATAAAAAGACTGGCACGGGAAGCAAGAGTGGGTGGTGGAAACCAGGAGATGATTTGTCACGTCAAGGAAGTACAGAAGGGACAGGTAAGAGCATGGTGAACGACAGTTGGTGGGTGTGCTTTGTTGCACAAATTCTACTGATCCCAAGATGGGCTTTGCAAATCTGCACACCTTGGAACAAAATGTCATAAAGCAATATATTGCTTTCCTAGAACTAGTTCTGGCACAGCCAGTTTTTTAATACTACCATTATGTATTGGGCGGAGAAGACAGGAAACTCCTGTACAAGTATGTCCCAACAGCAGGAACAAATTGCAAATGGCAATAGTGTCTGATGTGCTCTTAAATTTCAAGATGGTAGCGGTTCTAAAATTCTCTTAGATTGTTTTAATCCAGTTACTGTTTTGATATGATGACTGAATTAACTGCCTTTCACTGGCATAACATCTTGCATTTTTAAGCAAATCTGGGTTTTAATCATATTATGAGCAGCCTTGAGCCCCAGACTCAGGAGAAATGCAGAACATAAATCAAAGAAATAAAATAAATAAACAAGCAATGTCAATCCTAGTTTTGGAACATTCAGAAAATCACACTGAACAATAAACAATGTTAAAACTCTGCTTTAATGCATGCTCACAGGTGGAATCAGACATTCTCCACTGAGTTTAACAGGCACTGGCTTTAGCCAAGGTTGCTTAGAAACAAACCAACCACTCATCACATTTATTGTTAAAGCCACAGA